>NC_043713.1:5149898-5253918 GCF_006229205.1 Suricata suricatta
CTTTATGGAGGTAATTTACATTAAATGAGCTCATGGGTTCCTCATCCAACAGATTTGATATCTTTATAAGAATAGACACCACTCTCTCGCCACATGAGAACAGAGGAGAAATACCTGTGTGAACACAGGGACAGGTGGCCATCTGCAAGCCAGGAAAAGAGCCCTTATCAAAAACAGAACATGTTGGCATCTTGACCTTACAGCCTTCCAGCCTTCAGAAATGTGGAAAAAGAATCCATGGTTAAAGTCACCCAGTCTGTGATACATGGCTATGACAGCCCAAGCTAATCTGAAAGCCAGCGAATACTCTTGTATTATGAAAAGGGAAAAGAGAATATTCTTTCTTACCTCACAGTATTGTCAGTATTGTAAAAGCAAGTATGTCGATCACACAGGGAAAATGGTAAATCAGATAAACAAATTGATAATGATAAGATCAAAACGAGTCTGACCTGAGACGCTAAAAGACCAATGTATTATTTTCATTTTCAGCTATCTGATCAAAACTTAGTTAAAAAGTAAAGACCATTAATAGTCTTTCTAAAATCATAAGCAGAGCTGTAGCAATGTGCATGAGGAATGTGTCTCCCTCTGAAGTGTTCAGCTCACAATTAAATTTAGAAAAAATTAATTACCTTGTTGTTGGTTGTGTTTAGCAAATGTCAAGTGTCCATTGCCATCTGATTCCCACATGGCATATGCACAGGGTGTGCACTTCGCCCTCAGGCAAGGACACCTGCTTCATGTCACCTCTGCTGTCTGGTTGTGGTGGGGGGCTCTGTTGTGGTTTAGCACACTGAATTGGGCAACCGTATAATAACCTGCTTAGGTTCTTTCTCCTGGGTGCATTGCCAAGGTGAATCCTCTCAGTTAGTCCAGACCATATCATCCTCTGACCTTGGGTCTTTCTTTGGGTTAGATAAAGACCTTAGAACACTTCATTGATCACCTAAGAATCTATAACTTTGTTGATGATTTTAGTCTGATTCTTGGGCTTATTTTCTGGATTATTTTTTTTGTATCCTTTGGGTCAAATAATCTATTATGAGCAGAAACGATGAGTCATGTCATTGTAAAATACGTGAGCTGGAAGGGACCTTACAATATAAAAGGGCATCTGTGGCACCTTACACATGAGGTGAGGAAGCTACAAGTGGGAGTGAAGACACATCCCATGTCTATTCCAAATTCCCACGTGTCCACGGCCACGGACATCTTCTTCGACATCTGTCTGTCTGTCTGTTCTTCAGATCTGCAGGTGTGACGTTCTGACAGGGGCTTCCAGACACCCGCCTAAGAGCTAATTTGGGGTAATGATCAGGTACTTACCAGTCTGAGTCCAAAAGACAAAAATCAGAAAGAAAGAATCCAATTTTCACAAAGTATATTTATACAATTTGCAAAATCACCCTACATTCCATGATTCTTGCTAGTTTTGAAGTAAAATATTATTTCCTGTGTGCTTTGCTGTGAGAGGAGGTTGGAGAGTGGTTTTAAACTATCTCTGGTGAAATTCAAAATAAAATGAATTTTTGTGATGATATCCAATATTTTTCTATACTTCATTGGACATGCAGTCCAAACATTCAGGATTCACTGGCCTGAACAGTGGATTCATTTCTTTTCTTTTTTAAAATTAAAATATTTTGTTTTAGAGAAAGGAGGCCATAGTGAGGGAGAGAGAAAATCTGAAGCAGGCTGGACGCTCAGCAAGGCGCCCAACGCAAGGCTCAATCCCATAACCCTGGGATCATGACCTGAACCAAAATCAAGAGTTGGACTCTCATCCCACTGAGCCACCCAGACGCCTCTACACACCATCAGTTCATATAGGTATGTTCTTATTTTCTCAGAGTGCTCTTTATGAGCCTTCCTTTGTCTTAAATATATTCTTCTTCTCCCAGACCCCTTCCCTGAGTAATTCCAACATGTCCTTACATCGTGCCTGGGATGTCACTTTTTCTGAGATATTTTTGAATTCCCCCAAGACTGGTTCACACATTGGGCCACATCATACTGCTGTTCGACTCTGCACTCATGGATGCTCATTGGCCCCACCCCTGGGCCCCATGCTGGGAAGGGTCAGGGGAGGGGCGGTACCTTCCTTGAAGAGGTGTCCCTAGGCTCCCCCAAAGCAACACTCAATAGCAGCAGCAACTGACTGCTGCAGAAGGTAGGGGGGAGAGGGGAGGGACTGATGTGGCTCATGTTTTATTTATTTATTTATTTATTTATTTTTATTTAAAAAATTTTAACATTCTCACCATAACAATAAGATAATCTGATAATTATATCAGATAAATGATGTGTTAACTAACCTTATTTTGGTAAATGTTTTGTAATATATACATGTGTCACATCATCATACCACACACCATGAACTGACATTGTATCAATTACATCTCATTAAAATTGGGACAAGAAAGTACTTCATGTGCTTTCTAATTCCCAAATGCCATGGTTACTTACTCTTCACTCCAAACAGTTGTTCATAGCGCTTCTCACTATTATCATCCATTTGTGTGTGCCAAGACACCTTTCTGATGGCCTTTCTCATTCTCCTTCTCTGCCTCAACTTCTTCTGAGTCAGTTTCATCCAAAACATCTCTCATCTTTGATTTGCTTCCTGACCTCTACTACTGATCACATTGACCCTCATTGCTTTGCCTGTCATCTTAATGAATATGATGTCCAAATTTCTATTTCTAGTCTGCATCTCTCTTGAACTGGCCAACGTGGATTTTTTGCTGTGTGTCTCCATGTGAATCCCATGATGAATATTAGACACATAAAATGCTAAATTCTGAGTTTGTTATTTTGTCTTCCTCACCTGTCTCTTAGTTGGGGGCCTAATGCAATAATCCTGACTCGCACACTAGAAAGTTCAAATTAGAGACTCTTTTCTACCTCCATCCTATGAACCATTCCTGTTATTCTTCCTGTGAATCTCTCCTGTAATGTCCACGTGCCGTGCCTTTCAACAAATTCCAGCTGTGATAATACTCACTCGGGCCATGGAAAAGTCATGCTAACTCTCTGCAGTGTCTCATTCTCCCATCCATTGTTGACACTATCATTACTGTGGCGTTGCTAAAACACAATCTTGCCCTAGGGACTCAATGTCCTCAGATCTTCAATGCTCCATGTTGCTTTAGATTCCAAATATCTGAGTGTGAACTACTAAATCTTTTTAGCATCTATTTATTTTCTACATAAATACTCCCACTCTTCACTATATGTTGTTCTTAGCATTTATTATTGTCCATTTTGCAGAAAAGCCTTTATTTCATGACTGTTCCACCCTGTTATGATTGATTTTTGTTTTTTCTTTAATTTTTTTAAATGTTTTTTAATTTATTTTTGAGAGAGAGAGACAGCATGAGCAGGGAAGGGCCAGAGAGAGAGGGAGACACAGAACCTGAAGCAGGCTCCAGCCTCTGAGCTTGCTGTTCAGCTAGCTGTTTGGGCCTCGAACCCACGAACCACGAGATCATGACCTGAACTGAAGCCAGACACTTAACCAACTGAGTCACTCAGGTGCTCCAATTTTCGGTTTTTAAGAGTCACTTGTGTGACATGTGGCTACTGTGTTGGAAGAGCGTGTGCCTCTTTCTACCAGGGTCATGAGTTCAAGCCCCAGATTGGACATAAAGATTACTTAAAAATAAAGACTTAAAGAAAAGAGTTTACTTGCATCTTACTGTCTATTTTTCTATGAAATTTTAGGAGATTCATGTGTGAAAAAAATCCATATTTTTAATAAACTGTCTCTTGGTTCTTAATGATCAGTTCATTTGGAAACCACTGTAGTAAATGCCATTTTGTAGCAAAAATACAATGTACATCACCAGTGTTTTTGGTCATCTCTCTGATAAATTTGTAAGTTTCCTTATGACTCAAATAGTATTATGTTATTGTCTATTGTATCAATTACATCTCATTAAAACTGGGACAAAAAAGTAAGTCACGTGCTTTCTAATTCCCAAATGCCATGGTTACTTACTTATTCCTAACATACCCAAAGCACAATTCCCCACATATGGTAGATCCTAAATAATTAGTCCCGAGAATCATTTAGACATACGTAACTGAATTCAGGAACAGAAGCTGAATCTCAGGTTTTCAAACATTGAAGGAAAATGTACAATGTCATCTCAAGTATCTGGGGAAGAATGAGAAAGGTTTATATAATCTGCATATTTTCGTTGTTTTCGGGATTTGTCTTCTCCCTCCTTTGGCAGTATTCTCTGCTGTGGTCTGAAGGGAGAGTGTGTTTGGTCCACATGCTCCATGACCTACTTCTGGGATCACTCACTATAAGCCCAGACTTCGCCCCTGCTCCGTTTTCTTCTAACACCTCTTTCTAGTTAACTCTCACTTTATCTCCTCATCACAACTGTTTCCCCAGTTGTTACCAAACCATTTGATCGGAGTCGTTTAATTTGTGAAATTTGTTTTCTTTTCCATCATCTAGGGGGACCCTCCACAAAGTACTTTCTCAAATTCACACAAAATACAGTAAAGGGCACGGCATGTTGGCAGGGGGTAATTAAAAGTACTATTATAGTAATTAAGGTGGTGGAACCAACGAAATATATTTTACTAAACCACAAATCATATCACTGAATATGATTGAATTAGGTAGATTGGAAATTAAGCAGATTTTCCTTCCCAGCTGATCCTCCCACTTGGCAGGGGCTGGGACGTACGTGTGTGCTTCCAGAGGTGTGGGAATGGGAATCCGGGCATGGGGGACGGCTTCTTCTTCTTGAAGTCATCCCAAGGAAGGCCAGTGCTCCAGAGCAGGGATATAAATTTTAGGTGCACGATCAACTCTGGAACACAACATTCCACTTTATTTTTTAATGTATATTTATTTATTATGAGAGAGAGAGAGAAGGAGAGAGCAAGCAGGGGAGGGACAGAGAAAGAAAGAGAGGGAATCCCAAGTAGGCTCTGTGCTCTCAGCATAGACCCTGATGCAGGGCTCGATCTCATGGAGTGTCAGAACATGACCTGAGCTGGAATCAAGGGGCAGGCACTTCACTAACTGAGCCATCCAGGCACCTCATAATGTTTCACTTTAGTGTTCTTTCTTGATAGTCCTGGGTATCTGTTAATCAACACATACTTACTACCTGCCACATATGACAGACCACTGCAATGGTAGAGAAGCAGAACCTTTGCCATTAGAAAGTTCTCAACTTATTAATATTAATTAATTAATTAAATATTAATTAAAATGCAGCGATATTATATTTTAAATATTATGTTAGAGAAGGTGGGAACAGAGACAAAGAAAGAGAACAGCACAGAGCCTGACATGGGGCTCAATACCACAACCCTGGGATCATGACCTGAGCTGAAATCAAGAGTCAGATGCTCAACTGACTGAGCCATTCAGGGGCCCCTGATGAAGGATATGTCTGAAGGACTGTGCCAGAAAAAATTATGACTTCAATAAAGCAATTCATTTTATAAAGAATTTCCTACATAAAAGGTAGCAACTTTTTTGCATGGACCTCAGGCATATTGTAGTATAGAGGTGGAATTTAAGGAAAGGTATAAAGCAGGCTGTGTTGTAGCTTATGAACAAGTAATAAACTGTATCATTTATCTTGAATGTATCATAGATAAGCTGCTATATAACGATTGCCACTTCAGATAGCTGTGAAATTAGGTGATTAACTAGTTGGTACTTAACCTTCTAATTTCTGTATAAGTCTAATTACATGAAACAGAAGTTGGTGTTTTGATTTTTTACTTTGCTTTTGTTTGGAGGGTCATTGTAACTACTGTATTGTAAATGATGGAAAATAATTGCATACGTTAAAAATATAAAACTTTATAAAGTAAAAAAATTAAATTAAGTTAAATTTAAAATATATATATATATATAAAATAAAAATAAAAATAAAAATAAAAAATATAAAGAATTTCCACAAAATTATTCTATTTAAGATCAATGTAGCCTTTTGAGGTGGGCTATGCTTTGGTTACGTGTTTTCCATTGAACAAACGTGCATTTAGAGCAGCGCAGCGTCTTCCCAGGGCTGTAAAGTTTGTGAGTGAAAGCACTGGGATCCAGTTACCTAACTCTTGAACTCAAGTTCAACATGCATTTCATGTGCACATCAGAGCCCTACATTAAACAGTATGAGCCCATGGACTGATTTCTAGACTTGCAGTGAAGGCACAGGAAAGAGTTACTTTGGTACACATGCACATGCAAACACACACGTGTGCTCACACGGATTCACACACGTGCCACTTCCTCAAGAGAATGACATCTAATAAAGTAGACAAATCTCAAGATGTTGAGAAAATGTAGGAATAAAAGAAAATGACTATGTTTTCTTCAGCAAAAAGCACACATGTTCATCAACTCAAATAATTATTTACCCTGCTGAGCGCTGAGTTCATTATAGCAACATTTGTGCAACAAACTTACAAGGGAAAGGAAGCAAGCAATCCATTGCATTATATTGTAATAAATTCTAGTAACATGTAGGCTCCCTACTGGGAGGTAGAGATGAGGGAAGCCATCTTATGCTGCTGAGCCAGAAAAAGAATATAAGAGGTAGGTTTTACAGAGGAGAAGATGCTTGAAGAATGTTGAGATTTTACCAGTGAGTCAGAATTACCTATCATACAAATGAAAGAATATAATTCTAGGTTATCTCACACGCAAGATAAGGAATTCAGCTCAGTTGTTAAAAATCTAATCTGTTGAGAGTATTTGACCTCACTCCTGAGTGATGACTAACCAATTTTTGAGAAGCTTAGGAACCCCCAAATAACTTCTAATAAATACATAACCACGCTTGTGTCATCCATGGAAGTCATCTGCACACCGTCGCTTACAGTGACATGAAGAAGATTATCAATTGCCATGTGGAATCTCAAGTGTTAGAATCGTTGGGAAGAACACGTCCTTCTTACTTGCCCAGAGCTCACAAGGGGTATCCAAGAGGATTCTCACTGTCTTCCCTACTATTTCTTCTTCTTCTCCTTCTTAGACGTCACTGGTCACCAGGGCTCAGCGCATCCCAGAGTGCCGAGCGCCCTCAGTAACCTGATATTAAAATCATCCTCATTTCTTACCAATAAAACATTTAGTTGGTGAATACAGTTTTCACTTTTCCACTGGTTGTTCAGGTGTCATAGTCACACATGTATTTTCGGCTTGGTTAACACGTCTGATGGAACCCACAGTCGGGCACTCGAGAATGTTATTTTTCTCTCTGAGTAGGTTTTCCTGGCTGGCATCCCCTTGCTCACTGGGGAAGAAATAATTACTCATGTTCACAGGACATACAATGTAACCGGTTTCTATTATAAATGTAGACAACTCTTATTTATTACTTTGTAGGTCAAGGCACAGTTCTACATGATGTGGAAGTTAAGTCGGTACTTAAATTACTTCCTGTAAATAAGACTCATTAACCGAGGTGACCCAAGAACACTTTCAATTTAAGATTCTGCCCAGTGAGGAGAGTCCTTATATTAATCCTATAACTGTACATGTCGTTTCCCTCTGCTTTTCACTAGATGGGGTGACCTTTTGGGTCCCCGTAGCTGAAAGACAAGGTCTCTTACTTTCTCCCACATCCACTCGATGCTCACATGTTAGACTGAATATTTGATATTTACATAAAAATAAGTTGGTTTTGGCCTTCTGAGAAGGCCATAAAAACAGACTTAACTTTTCCCCAAATCCACCGTGATGGAATTCTCAGGAACAATGCAGGAGAACATCCCCATGACACACTTCTTTTTTTTTTAAATAATTATGTTAAAGTTTATTTATTTTTTAGAGACAGAGCACAAGTGGGAGAGGGACACAGAGAGAGGGAGACACAGAATCTGAAGCAGGATCCAGGCTCCGAGCTGTCAGCACAGAACCTGACACAAGTCTTGAACTCATGGACCGTGAGATCATGACTTGAGTCAAAGTCAGATGTTTAACTAACTGAGCCATGCAGGTGCTCCTCAGTGACACATTTCTAAAGTAAATGTCATAATGAAAACATTTTATAGAATAAATATAATTCAATTTTTTAAACATCCTGAAAAAAATCTAAATGTATAGCAATTTCTTTTCATAATACTCAAATTTACCTTATATAAGTCATACATTTTTATTAGATAGACAAGATTTTTTTGGGATCAGAACAATATAACAAATTCTTCATTGAGGACAAAAAAATAGACATCTTCATCTTTTAAAAAAAATTAATGTTTATTTTTGAGAAAGACAGAGCATGAGTGGGGGATGAGCATAGAGAGGGAGACACAGAATCTGAAGTAGGCTCCAGGCTCTGAGCTGTCAGAACAGAGCCCTGCATGGGGCTTTAATTCACGAACTATGAGATCATGACCTGAGCCGAAGTCAGACACCTAATTGACAGAGCCACCCAAGTGCTCCAAGGCATCTTCATCTTTATAAGCTCTACCAACACTGATGTTCTTTTTGTATGTGAAAATGAAATGCATGTCAAAGGAAACTGAAGTTGGTCTGGAAATCAAAATGCTTGAGAATGATACAGAAGAACACTATAACTGAAAACAGAAATTATGCTAACACCAATTCCTAACTGCCAATATCATTCCTCTTCTTTTTCTGACAATAACAGGTAAAACTAGGTGTGATTCTTAGAGACAGAAAAAATCCAAGTATACCTGCTGGTTTATGATAGGATCAATTTTACAGGATTGTAAATCTGGTTCTTTCCCACTTTTCCAAAAAGTTATCATGGGTAGGATATGGATAAAAGAATGCCCTTAGCCATATGTGTGTGTCCTAATGTAACTTTCCTTTGTTGCCTTTGAAAACACACTGTAACAGCACCAAACACTAGATATGAATGAGTCACCCAGTTCTAGAATTTCTGATGTAACTCCTTGCTTGGCTGGAAGAAGAAAAGGATCTGCCAAGATGGTAGTGAGTTCCTCCCAGGAGTGGTTTTGCCATGATGAGCCTTGCTGAAGGGCAAAAATGCATGCCTAAAGTGAGCACAATGAGAGGAATATTAAGTAGAAGAGGTGGATGGCGTGTGTGTCTTTAGGGACAGTGTAAGTTCCAGATTACTAACGTGTGTGAAATTGTCTCTATGCCAGCTTCTCTTTGGACTAAGTCATTATCTTTGGTGTCTAGGAGGATCTGATTCTCATCCAGAAAATATTTATAGACTGGATATTACATTCTAGGTATCTGATATGTATAAAAGTACTCGTCCATATGGTCGCATCCTTTGTCAGCTTTACAATCTAGCCCAGGAAGCAGAACTCTATGAAATAGTCAGAGAACAATGAAATGTTAGGGGGTGCGTTACTCCCTCCTGTACAGATCTATGCCCCACAGAATACTGTCCTGTCCCCCAGCAGGCACAAGGGACTGAAGAAGTTTTAAATAATGTATGGGATATACGCAACCCAAGAAGGCTAGGAATGAAATTCCAGGAAGAGGAAATAACATCAGTGGGAGAAAAACGATAAAATAAACAGATGGTATGAGAGAAGGGGAGCTGGTCTGCCAGATCAGAATGGTGTGTGGGAGTTAAAAATCCTGTTAAGAAAATAGTAGAGTTATGTCCCAAGTTGATGCTGGAGAATTCTTATGTAGACACCTGGGATGCTTTTAGATTTCGAAGCCAGTCTGTTGTACAAGGTGCTCAGACACGTGGGAGCCTGGGAAGGAAGGGATGACCCGGAGGCAAGGTAGCAAGTCAGGTATGTTACAGTATCTAGGAGCCTGTTGTTACTTTCACTGACTGGAAGCTAGAACAATGTCTGCTTCATAATACGTTCTCGATATCATTGTTTTTCTTTTGAATTAATATTGAATGCACTTGTCCTTCTCTAGTTGCCGGGATTTCAAGAGAAGCAAATTGAAAATGCTTTCAAGTCATGTAGCACAATCCAAATATGAGGGTTATTGTGTTAAAGGAAGAATGACAAGGTCACATGGGGAAGGTAAGGTTGAAGGCGTCTCTGGACTTTGAAACTGGGAGTAGCTCTGATGTGGAAGAATGATAGCTTCTTCACCGTGGACGGGATGTGTAGACGGGAACAGGGACTACGTGTAGATTTGGCAATGCCAGAACAAGAATGCCTGTGTTGTATGTGACATTATGTGTAAGCATGCATCTATTAAATGTTGAGTATTTATTCATCTAAGAAAACATGCATTTTTGCAAAATTCATTATTTACCTTTCTTGTGATGCTACCTCTAACACAAAGGAACATAGCTACTAATTTTAGGACAAAAACCGGAAGGGTGTGAATACACAAAATGGCCCCTTTGGGTCAATTACTACGCGGAGTTAAAAGACGAAAAACTACTTGATAATCCTGACTTTAGAAAATTGTTGGGTTCCTACATGGAAGTATGTGATGGTACATGAAATATTATTTGTGACTTCCATTACAGTTTATTGACAAGAATACCAGAAAACATTGGGCCCCCCAAATGCTTCCTTTTATGCTTGTTGGAACACTGAAAAATCCTAATGTGAACTTATTTGCATTTTAAGAGTCTTTGCTAATTCAGACTGAGAGAGCAGGGAAGTTCCTGGCTCAAAGTAGGGAAATGCTTCTCCTTGTGTTTGATTATGTGACATTGAATCTAGATGATTAATAAACTCAACCCTTGACCTGAATCATGACAAATACCATGGAATTAATTTATTTAACCTTTCATATATTATACTCAAAAACCATAGTAGTAATAATGATATTAATAATAATTCTTGGCACATCTAAACTATTGATAAGAATATGATATTTTTTGAAACTTCAGAGCATTGACCAGCATAAACATAAAATATTAGTCTTAGGGATTTCTCTTAATGGATTACTTAAGAAATTGATCACATTTTAGTAGACTATTCATTATGTCATTGTCTCATTGACAGGATTTATAAGCATAGACCTAGAAACAAATGATGGTTTACCTTTTGTTATTTTTCCTTCTAAATTATTGCCAGTAAATGTGGCTACTGACCTGTCAGAATCATTCTAAATAATATTTAAATTTTTCTACCTATGTCTGAAAGGGATGAGATATCATATTTTTATGTGGCTCTTTTCCATTGTAAACAAATTTAGACATATTGATACCTATCATGAACTTTATTTTTCCTTTCAATTTTCACTAAAGATGTTTTAAAAATGCTCTAGAAAATAAATTTTTTGGTTTATAAATGTATCCCTTTTATTTAATAGGCACACATAGGATTTTCTTGAGAGTAATTTTCTTCTGTGTGAGCCTCACATAATTCTAGTTACTTTATATGACTTCAGATTTAAAATGCTGACAGAATTTTTAACCTCACATCACATTCACAGAACCTTTTTGCTTTGTTTTGATTCCAGAACTGAACCTGCTTTTCATAGATTGATGTAAAGCAAAAATCCACCAAGGAAAAAAAAAAGGACTCATTTAGCCATGGAAAGCTCAAGTAATCAAAATACTCAGAGACTAGAGGCTCATGTTACAATGACACTGTTGTCGCTGATGATGGCGGCTCAGTCCTGTTCATTCACATCACAAACACACTGATGCATCTACAGAGCTCATTTTCAAGAGAACACTCTTTAAGATACAAAGAGGTGGTAGTGTGGGAGGATACGTATAAGATGGAGGAAATGTAACTGACGTTGTACGCAGGCTGTAAATTTATCCTTGAAAGGAGCCTCACAAGAAAAGTCCCTCCTGGCATATTTTGGTTGAAAGTTGTTTCACCGATGCCGCGCGCATTCATTCCTTCTCAGCCAATCAGTCACTGGAACTTGCTCTGTTTAGGCTGCTAATGGGTTTGTTTCTCAAGGAAAATCGCTATAATCTCACATTAGTCACATTTAAAAAAAAACTCACGAAAGGTAAGTATCGGAAAGCATTTGTCAATACTTGTGAAACCAGTTGTATTTAATAATGGAAGCATCTGTCCTTTCATTTGGATTTCTAATAATTAGTTTTTAAATTTCTTTCATCTTATTTGCCCAAATCGAGGTTTCCACATTCAATTGAAATGGTAATTGTTTCCTATAATAATCCACACTACAGAGATGAGAGGGTGACTTCAGACAGAAATTTTAAAAAACCTATTTGATTTTCTGCTTCCCTTAAAGCCATATTTGGGGACAACAATTTCTACTGCATGTATAACAGGATCACTGCCAAAATCTAGGTCCCTGGGACACATGGCTGGCTTGTTGAAAGAGCATGTGACTTTTGATGTCAGGGTTTTGAGTTCAAACCCCAGGTTGGGTTTAGAGGTTACTTAAACTATTATTATTTGGGGGGGGGGTAGGGAGGGACAAAGAGAGAGGAGAGAGAGAATCCCAAACAGGCTGTCAGCACGGAGCCTGACCTGGGCTCAAACTTACCAACTGTGAGATCATGACCTGAGCTGAAATCTAGAGTTGGATGCTTAAGCAACTGAGCCACCCTGGCCTCCCGGTATAAAGACTATTTAAATAAATAATACTTTAATAAAAAAAAAATCAGATGCAAGGAAAAAAGTTCTAGAGAGCTTTAACAATGGAAAGCTTTTGTTTCTAAAGAAATGTGAGCTCTGGTATGTGCGATTTATGCAGATTATTCTTGAGATGTAATCTGTGAAGGTTCACATCTGTTCTTAACGCTTTCACTAATGATTTTTATTAAAGGTAAGTAAGGTTTTACGTGGTAGGTCTTATTGGAGGTAGTTCTCATTGGCCACTAGAGTCTGTTCTTTTGCAGAAGTGAACATATATTGTTTAGTGATTTTCAGTTATCCAAAGAAAAGTACTTTGACCTTATTTGTGCTTCCTGGGGAACAGAATTTGTTGAAGATGTGAGCAACTTTATACATTTTTTTGTTTTTGTTGTGTGTATGTGAGTGTGTTTTTTGAAAAAGAAAGAGATCATGAGCTGAGGCGGGGGTGGGGACAAAGAGAGAAGGAGACACAGAATCTGAAACCGGCTCCAGGCTCCAAGCTGTTAGCACAGAGCCCGACCTGGGGCTCAAACCCACAAAATGTGAGATTATGACCTGAACTAAAGTCAGACACTCAACCAAACTAAGCCTCCCATGTGCCCTTTGAGCAACTTCATAGTCACATGTATTGAATTTTGGCGTGTGTTTATATTTTCATAAAGACAGTTTTTGAGCTAAAATATATTACTAAAAATATGTATCCAGTTGTTCAATGATGTTATTCTGTACAATCCTTGGCTTATAATACCATCATATGTATTTGCACTTAGATGAAAAAAATTTAGAGCTACCCTCACTTTCACTTGAGCTGAGTTTATGAATCAGTGTTTACCTGCTAAACGGTTATTGCTAATTTATCTGTGTTTGTGTTTGTTTTTTCTCACGTTATGATTATTCCTGATATCAGTTGATATGTTGATATTATGATGCGGGTGAGCAAAGCTGGTGATTGAGTCCTGGTTGGAAATGTCCAGACGTCCACGGATAAGGGAAAATTGGGTTTTATAACAACCAAGGTTTTATGAGTAAGAGATCTCATGATGCACCATCATGGAAAATATATGTATATTTAGATAGATAGATAGATAGTCATTTAAACTAATATTAGACAGTATGTAAGCATGGGTGACTTATTTAATAACCTCTAATATAAATTGTTCTAGAATGATTTTACCATATGTAAGAAGATACTTTTTTAATCTTGAAAAATGAGAGTTCCAATTAAAATTTAATGTGGTATAATATTGAGTTTTTCAAATGTCTATGTTGTCACTTTAATTTAGGATGCTATCATATGTATAGTCATGGTTAGCCAGCACATCACTACAAATCACTTACAACATGGACCTGATGATGCTGAATAAGGAACGGCATTCCTCTTCTTAGAAGTATAGAAATATTTAAAACCAATTAACAGCCTAAGATTAATTAAATGCATTTCACAGCTCAAGAATCTCACAAATAAGGCCGTAATTAAAAGAAAGACAAAATGAGGCATTCTGATGACAAGATAATCAGTTAATGCTATATCTTCTTTGTCTTTTGTAGCAGGATAATATTTTAATAGCCCTGTGAAATGCTGTTTCTTGGATAGATTTTTCTTACTGAAACCCAACGCGGAGGCGTTGCTCTCTCAGGTGTGAGAGGAATTAGCCACGTTGCTGTGAGTCAGAGTCTTTGAAAGAAAGTTTATTTTAGACTCTGGAGGAAATTATAGGATAATTTAGACGATAAAATATGCCTGAAGGATAAAAACTATACTTTCTCAGAAGGGGTAATGTGAGAAACAGTTTCGCAGGCTCTCTGTGGTAGATGATCTTCAGATATGGCTATCACCACTTTTCCTCCTACACAGGCAGGCCGTTAGATTCCCCTCAAAAGATCCAGAGTCTCCCCATTCCTGTCTTGGTGTGGATCCCAGGGGCCCTGGCAAATAGAATGCTACCGAAGTAGAGGCACCTGGAGGCTCAGTTAGGAGAGCATCAAGTTCAAGCCACAGAGTGTGGAGCCTACTTAAGATAAAAGAATCCTACAGAAGCAGCTTTCAAAAAAAGTCTGATAAGGAATGACTTTTGTGATGATGAGCACGCTTATACTATACTTTTTTCCCTGGAGTAACATAGAGAAAGACTGAAATAAAGGACTAGCTGTTTAACATTTATTAGAGACAATACAATAAATTAGGATATTAGCATATGAATAGGTCTATATAACTGCCTCCAACAGAATAACAAAGTAACTCTTCCACTTACTAAACTGTACCCAGTTTCACTGATTTTATGCACAACGAAAGCTAGGAATGGGACAGAAAAAAAACATGAAAAAGAAAAAAATAGTCTATCAAAGTTTGAGTATGAACTTTTTTAATATTTGGAAAAAATGGGCAAAGTGTGAATTTACTTGATTTCAGATGTATCAGGATTCTTCAGTTCTATGGAATCTTGTTTTGCAAAACCAAACACAAGAGGATATTAACTACCTGTATTGTGAATTATCTGAGCTATTACTATTATATTGTATACAACCATGTGAGTTATACTTAACACAGGGGAAGCATACACTGAGAAATTGTTTACTATATATAGTTTTAATAGGAAAAAACATGCAATCCATTCAAAGGTTTAATAAAGAAAAATATGATGAAATTTTTATCCTTACTTGAAATGCACTTATTGCATTTCAAAGGGAGACATCAACATAGAGTTGAAGCAATAAAAAAAATGATGCATTCTTTTCATTTGGAAATATCAGATCTTGCCCATGAAACTGATATTCTTGATTTAAAACAAGTCCAGCTGTCTAGTAAAGAATAGAAATCATTACATTTTTCCCCAGTAAACTATCCTCAATTTCACTTTAAATATTTGATACTTAATTTTAGAAAATCAATCAGTTACTTATTCTACAAAGTATCGGGAGTTCGGAAGCTTTTTAAAACATCCAGCAATAACAAATACACCCCAGTCTTCTGTCGATTCTGTGATTAGCTCATGTCTTCCTAATTTGTCATTTGTCATGTTAGTCATTCTGCTGACAAGTCTGGACTCTAACCTTTTGGGAAATTCAGTTTGCTATGAGCTGCACTGAATGACGAGTGAGTGTCATTAATCTGCATGGGTCTACTTGATTCGGTTGTTGACTCAATGAAGGATCTTCAGGGCAATTCCACTTAGCTTCCTTGTAATCAACTATTATATCATCTTTATAAAATACTCCCCATGCACACAAGCAAAACCACTTTTTTTGTAAGCAATAATGGTTAAAAAATGACAGCAACCATGAAACTTCACAGTTTGGTTTCAAATATCTTTTTTAAAGTAACTGGGGCTTTATATCTTGGTCACATTCTTTCTCTCTAGTTGACTGCAGTAGGCTGATAGACTGCAGCAAAACTTACTCTTGAAACAGGGTGCATAATGGGAGCAAGGAAATCACAAATGGCAAGTCAGGATGAAGTTCAAGCTCTTGGACATTCTAAGCTTTTGTCAAACCAAGTTTGAAAAGGGAGTTACATAAGAACACATTATCACTAATGCTTAAGTAATGTATCTATTGTGTCTTTGACTCCCTTTTCTTCCCCATTCATCAATCCCTATTTTGGGGGAAAGATTGTTAAAGAGATTCAAAGTAGTATTTAAAGCAATGCATTGTTTTTCTTTGGGTGAGGGCTTTCCAAAAAAAATAGGCAGGAAGACTGACTGAAAGCTTAAAAATAAGCTTCTGAAAATCTTCCACGTTAATTATCTAATTATAAAAGTTGAACTCAATACATCAATAATTGCAATTGATAAACACATGATTCAGCAACTTCTCCTTTGTATTTTAATCTTGCATTCCTTTAATTCATTCTAATCACAAACAATGGATTATTTAATGAATACAACATGAAGGAAAAATTATAGATATACAAGCCGTTCAAAGGTTATGAAACGGTTGAATAACAAAATTCTAGTAAGCCGGTTCCCCTGGATAAGAGCATTTGCAGCAGAAACATTTCTCTGGAGGGAGAGGGAAGTGAGCATGAGGAACACGGGGGTCTTTCAGGTACATCTCAGCCCAGCGATGAGGAAAATAGAGAATCAGCACACTTGGAATGCTTAACAATTTGGACATATACTATACATTTTGTTGTTGTTCTTACGGTCAGTGATTAAAGAACTTTTTCAAGCATTCTTATCAAAAGGCATCTACACCGGAGAGGAAATTTACCTGTAACCAATTTGGGAAGAAAGGGTCATGACAACTTACTACTTCCAGATCACTGACTGTGGTAGATGATCTTGAATCTACTGGTAGGATTGAGAATAGATGCTAACACTTCGGTATGTCAAACATCTTCATGAAGTTTGGGTGAAAAAAAGGGTAAAATATTTTGAGGAAGAAATGCTGGAATCCAGCTCCAGCAGGTCCAGGGCTCCCTGAAGGATGGACGGTGTTGGTGAAAGAGAGTGAGAGAGCCTCGGCTTCTTTCTGGTCAGCAGGCAGGGGTCTCTATCCTGACCCAAAATTCAGCTTTATTTATTGAAAAACTGAATGGGGTACAAAACAGAAGTGGCAATTGCCTTAGAAAATGATTTCGGATGACAAATTCTTTGGTATGTAAAAATTTCCCAGAACATAGATTGGTGGAAGACTCATCTTTACCAATAGACATTGAAGTAGGTGACTAGATGCTTATCACATGGGGAAGGAAGGGATCTTCAGCATTCAAATACAAGGCAAAATTTTCAGCACAGCAAAGGCAAGAGTTAGGTCTTTGGGAGCAGGGGTCAATAGCCTGTTTTCTTGAGGGGAGGAAAAACAGGTTTTCTCAGGAAATATAACATTTGCTCCTATAATCACGAAAGAAGAAACTCCTATAACAAGTTTTTTCACAAGGTACAATTCAGATATTTTTAACATAAGAAGGCAAGTCACTCCTGATATCAGTCAAGTGCCTTGGGGTTGGTACTCAAGCAGAAATCGAGTGGGGGTTGAGTGGGTGTAGACGCCAGTCGCCACGGTCTTGCAAACCCGCCTTCCTTCAGAGATGGCTCCCAACAGAGAAAGTGCTGTACATATTTGACATAATATGTGCTGAGCTGTGGCATCCATGAGATATTGAATGGACAAACAGACATTGGCCAGTCCAAATGTGACAGTAGGACTCCAATAGAATCCACAATTGGCAGGAATTAGTCTAGAAAGCCAAACAATAGCTTCACTATGAAGCTTTTCTGCGCCCTGCTTGCCTTTAAGTCTTTACCAATCCTGATGGTGCCAATCCCTTCACTATAGCAAATTTTAAATAAATAGCCTCTGCGTGTTCTCATTTGGGTGGCCTTTGTTTATTCCCATATTCATAATCACTCATTTCATTAAGTAGCTTGGCTTTGAAGAAACATAATTAGTCTGGGCATAGAAGGTAAACAGACCTGCTAACCTCATGGCATGTACTCTATTCCATACAGTAAGGATTATTGCAAAGAGACCCAGCCATGTGAATAGATATTGTTTTCCTTGTTGAGTCATACTGAGTTTAATTATCCCCTAAATGTATGTTGTTTCACTGTTTAGTTATGAAATTTATTTTGAAGAAAAGTTTCTTCTTCTCTGGTTTTTTAAGTGGCTTTGGCTTCACCTGTCTTCTATCATGCATAGGTACCAACTATAAACCTTGTCATTCAACAACTTTAGAGAATGTAGTTTTAAACGTTTTTAAGTTTATTAATTTATGTTGAGAGAGAGAGCAAGTGAGCAGGGGAGGGGCAGAGAGAGAGAGAGAGAGAGAGAGACAATCTCAAGCAGGTTCAGCACTGTCAGCACAGAGCCCAATGTGGGGCTTGAACTCATGAACTGTGAGATCATGACCTGAACAGAAACCAAGAGCCAGATGCTTAACTAACTGAGCAGTCACCTGAGTGACTCAGGTGTACCCAGAGAATGTAATTTTATCCGACATGTTTTTTCAATAAGATATACTACTCTCTATATTGCTTATAATTTTGTCTTTGGGAATTGAAAAGACATTTCTAAATTCTGCATTCTTTCAGGATTTGTGTCAAAAATGCTTGGACTGCCATTCCATTCATTGTAGAGAAGTGCAAAATGTATACAGATTTTAAAGGACATCTACAATCAAGAGGCACAGTGGCATTGTCCCTAAAGACTTGGCTAAGTGACCAGGTGATCAGAAGCAAATCTCCAAAGAGATCTCAACATGTTTTTTAAAAATTTCTTTTTTTAATGTTTATTATTTTTGGGAGAGAGGGAGACAGACAGCGAGCAGGGGAGGGGCAGAGAGAGAGAGGGAGACACAGAATCTGAAGCAGGCTCCAGGCTCTGAGCTGTCGGCACAGAGCCTGAGGCAGGGCTGAAACCCACAGACCATGAGATCATGACCTGAGCTGAAGCCGGCCGCTTAACCGACTGAGCCACCCAGGCCCCCTGAGGTCTCAACACAGTTTTAAACAGCGCTGCGGAAAATCAAAGAATGGTGGATACAAATCATTTCAGGTGGATCATATGCCTCTTTGAGTTTCTCAGCATATACGTCAAGACCAACAAGAACAGTAAAATGAGATTAAACAACACAGATTCTATGCCCCTATGAGTCACTGCCGTAACTACATGGTGCTTAGATCTCAGGGCTTATCAAAAGGACACGCAAATTGTCAGCGGGAGACAATAAACAGGGATTTCCGCGTGTTACTAAGGCGTACAATATAGATTTTACAGAATACAACATAGCATAGCATAAAGGCATATTTTGTATGTAAGAAAAAGAAAATTTGAATTTGTTTCCACTTATTTTCACTGGAAAGCTATCAAATAAAATTACCTGGCAGAAAATTTTGTTTTTATTTATTTAAACATTTTTTGAAACATTTATTTATTTTTGAGAGACAGAGCATGAGCAAGGGAGGGCCAGAGAGAGAGGGAGACACAGAATTGGAGGCAGGCTCCAGGCTCTGAACTGTCAGCCCAGATCCTGACACAGGGCTCTCAAACTCACCCCGGGGAGCTTGAACCCACAAACTGCGAGATCATGACCTGAGCCGAAGTTGGGCGCTTAACTGACGGAGCCACCCAGAGGCCCTGAACATTTTATTTTAAACAACATCAGCTGTGGCTACAGGAAAGGCAAGGTGCAAGTTTTCACACTGCTGACCCGTACAGTGTGCACGCCTTCCGTCACGGGCAATTGCCAGTCCTCAGAGATCATTTAATGAGGTGAATTTCTGCTCCTTCTTGCCGTTTCTTCACTAGGGAAGATCCTCTCCAAACCAGAAGAGAAGTGGCCCTCTCAAACTGCGGTGTGGCTGACCTTTACATGGAATTACATTCAGAGACTTTTTTTTTAATGTTTTTATTTATTTTTGAGAGAGAGAGAGAGAGAGAGAGAGAGAGAGATTGACAGCATGAGCAGGGGAGGGTCAGAGAGAGAAGGAGTCACAGGATCCGAAGACAGGCTCCAGGCTCTGAGCTAGAGATCAGCACAGAGCCTGATGCGGGGCTCGAACCCACCAACTGTGAGATCATGACCTGAGCCAAGGTCAGACGCTTAACCAACTGAGCCACCCAGGTGCCCCCGGAGTCTTTTATTTTTTAAACGGGCTTTATTACATAGAGCAGTTTTATGTTAACAACATTATTGAGCAGAAGGTATAGAGATGTCCCATATAGTCCCTGCCTCTGCCCATCCCCCCATTACCAGCATCCCCTACTCCCACTTGAGCCATACATTTCAAAACTTGATAAACCTATGCTGGCACACCATAATCACCCGAAGTCCATAGTTTACCTTAGGGCTCACTCTTGGTGGGGTATGTTCTGGGGATTTGGACAAACATGTAACGAATGGCATGTAACCACCATTACAGCATCATAAAGACTCGTAGTAATTCTACTGCCTGAAAAATCCTCTTGTGCTCCTCCGAGTCATCTCTAGAGTCATCTCTACCTCCCAGGCACTCCTGACAGCTACTCATCTGTTTATTGTGTTGGGGAAAAATCTGTTATAAGATGGCCAGCAGGACTGAGAGGGGAATTCCAGCCCCTGCCTGAACACGCCCCTTCTGGGTTTTCCTTCCCACCCCATTTGGCCTGCGAAACAGAGTGTAAATTGTCGCCTCTGCTTATGCTCGGGACTCAGACCTCTGCAGAATGAGCCCCTCTGAGCCCACCAGTGTACTATAAACCTCCTGCTTTCCAGGCTCTCCGAGTGCCGCTTGGGTCTTCTGCTGGGTGATCCAGACCAGTTTCCGCAACAATTGTCCTTATAGTTTTTTGTCCTTTCCAAAACTCCATAGAGTCAGAACCATAAAGTAGGTAGCCTTTTCAGATTGGCTTATTTTTCTTATAATATGTATCTTTGTTTCCTCCATGTCTTCTCATGACTTGATAGCTCTTTTTTTTTTTTTAGCATTGAATACCACTCCGTTGTCGGGCTGTGTCATAGGTTATCTGTCCATTCACCCCCTCAAGCACATCTTGGTTGCCTCCCGTTTTGGTGAGTATGAATGCAGCTGCTGACACCTTCCTGGTGCAGGCACTTGGGTGGACAGCATCTTCAACTCCTTTAGGCAAATGCCAAGGCATGCAATTGCTGCACTGTGTAATGAAAGTATGTTTCTTTCTGTAGGACACCATCAAACTGTCTTCACCAGTTTAGATTTCTTGCAGTAATTGTGTTACTTTTGCATTTCCCCGATGACACATAATGTGGAACATCTTTCATATGCTCATTTGACATCTGTTATCTTCTTAGGTGAGGGGTCTTTAGCCCACTTTTAAATCAGATTGTTTGTTTTCTTACCATTGAGTTCTTTGTCTATTTTGGCTAACAGTCCCTGACTAACAGGTATATCTTGCAAATATTTTCTCCCAGTATGTGACTTGTCTTTTCGTTCTTCTGCCTGTGTCCTTTGCAGAGTAGCAATTTTGAATTTTGCTAAAGTCCAGCTTATCAATTCTTTTTTTCATGGTTCCTGCTCTTGATGTCTTATCTAAACAATATCACCAAACCAGGTTCATCTAGATTTTCTCCTACGTTATTTTCTAAGACTTCAGAACATTGTTTTTATTGTTTTATTGTTTCAAACGCTCTTATTTCTTCAGCCATAAATTTTAAAAAAGCACACACATGGTTTAACTTTTATTAAAATGTCATTGTCTAAATGACTCCAAAGGTAGGAAATGACATCCATAGAGAATGTTATAATGGGGGAAAAGAAAGCAGGGAACATGGATCAAATATAGGTCATGTATTTCTGAGGTCTAACGGAGAGAGATTTAAAGTCACTATCCATGTAAATGTGCTGAAAGAAACAATAAAGTTTATTATAGAATAAATATGGCTTAATGGATATAGGCATATAAATGGGGGGAAAATTCCAAAGCTATGAAGTCTCTCTTCTCCATAATCTCAACAATGGACACGTTGGGACCACATGGAGTGATCAGTCAGTTGAGTGGCTGACTCTTGATTCTGGGTTGGGTCATGATTCCAGGGTTGTGGGATTGAACTCTGTGTTGGATTCAGCACTGAGCATGGAGCCACCTTAAGATTTTTTTCTCTCTCAGTCTCTCTCTCTCTCTCTCTCTCTCTCTCTCTCTCTCTCTCTCACTCTCTCACTCTCTCTCACTCTCTCTCTCTAACAAAAAGTTTAAAATAAAAAAAGCAGTGGACACTTTGTCAAACAATTTTTTCTAAAAGTAGGGCAGTTGTACAATGAGGGCTCTGTTGGTCTACTGGGTTCCATTTTCTTCTTCTGTGTCTAGGCACATAGTAAACTCCCTGAGAGCTGATCGCAGGGTGTGGGCAGGAAGGACAATCACCATGTCCAGGCTTGGCCACAAAAGCTCTCTGAGACCCTCCAGTTCTGCATTCCCTGGGAACTTTGGGCCAAGCTGATGGCATCACAAGAACTGGGGTCTCTCAGCTGTCCTTGAGGATCACCTGAATGGAAGGAGAAATAAAGCCTTTTTGTTAAGCCAATAAGAAAATGGAATCATGATGGAGCACCTGGGTGGCTCAGTCAGTTAAGCGTCTGACTTTGGCTCAGGTCATGATTTCACAGTTTGTGAGTTCAACCCCTGCATCAGTCTTTGTGCTGACAGAGGGAAGCCTGGAGCCTGCTTCAGGTTCTGTGACTCCCTCTCTCTCTGCCCCTCCCCCACTTTTGCTTTGTCTCTCTCTCTCTCTCAAAAATGAATAAACACTAAAAAGAGGAAAAAAAAAAAGAAATTGGAATCATGATGTTTCTCCCACATAGATCAACCAACCCTGACTAATAGAGTAGCAAAAATGAGATCATTAAAACCTTTACTTCTCATTCTTATAATTTCTTCCAAACAGTGAGGCATATCACAACCTTATGCAAATTTTAACATAAAATGTATGCTAAGTTGTAGTTAGGTGCAACTCTAAAAATAAATTTGCTTTTATGAATCTTGAATGCATCACAATTGCCCATATGCCCCCAAAAGAATGATGGTTAAATGAGATGAAACCCTTTTTTATTAAACTTTCCTTATCTGGAGATTTTGTTACAAAATATTCAAAGATAATTTCCATTGAAAATTCAAGAAATTGCCCATAACATGATGGATATGAGACCATCGAAACTAACCTCTGTGTATAAAAAATAATCCTATTTCTAAGCTCTATGATTCCCAGGATCATTCATGTAGAAAATAATATATGAGAAATACACGAGTGACTCTGGAAGGAAAAGCAGAAGAAGCTGATATAAAACAAAGGCCAGAGAAAGCTGAGGTCTTCAAGTACGCGGATTCCATTTTCCATGACTCCAAGCATATGTTGCATACATGAGTCCTTTGAGAGCCAGGCTCTTGTAGCAGAAAATATGCCTTCCGTGGGCTGAGAAGCGTTGGTCCAAAAAGACATTAGCAACGGTAATAGGACTAGCTATTCATACTAACTAACCACCGTGTGCCTGGAAACGTGCTTAGTGTATACATGTATTGATTTCTTCACGAATCGTTACAAAACAGTGACCTCTAGGATAAGTGTGGGGAAGTTACCCGCTAACAGTTCTTTGTAAAATTTGTACCTTATCAGTCAAGGTACTGGCGTGATATGATCTTCACTAGACTATCTGTGGAATTCTGATTGGTTTTAAGTTTCTGATACAAATGATAGAGTCTGAGATTCTACCTATAAAAGGCAACGGTGTTCAGTATTGTCACCTCGTCAAGTTACAGAGTGCATCAAGACATAAAAGCAACCAACCCAACATAACTTGGCTTTTCCAAGATTCTCTGTTACTGGCAGGTACCATGACTGAGCTCCAGGTTTTCCCTTTTCTGACTCATTTCCTTCTTTATGTCCACCTACCTACAGTAGTGGGTACTCTAATTTGATTCTTTTTGTTTGCATTCTTGCTACCAAAGCCTACATTTTGATGTAAACTTCTTTATTGGTCTCATAAAACCTGTGATATTATGCATATAATTTCCAAAAGTAAAGTTTATTTTCCTTTTGATCCCATAAAATTAATAAATGTTAGTAGCTAAAAGTGCCTAAAATATAAAATGCATATTTGATACGAATAACTGGAATTTTAGGATGCATTGGCTATAGAGGCTTTGATGTTTAGTGAGACATAGTCATGTTACCCCCCAAATATGATTATGTAATAAATAATGACATATGCAAATTAGCAGTGGGCTTGCTTTTCATAGAGAATTAGACCAATTTGTTTGGAAACAACTCCTTTTGAACTAAAAGGATATTGTCATATCCATGGCTAAGCAAGAAGGAAAACAATCTGATTTGAAAATTTCATTCAACTTTACCCAAGAAAAAAATAAACAGAAAAACGAATAAGTAAATGAATGAATAAATAGATTTTCTAATGTTCAATTGGAAATTCATTAAAGAGTATTGACTTATATTTAGAAGAGGCAGGATAAGCCTACGTGTTAAAGCTCAGGAAAGGTGGGTGCTAAGGACCAAAGGTTTGTGTTTTCCCAAAGTTCATATGTTGAAGCCCTGATTCCCAGCGTGACCACAGTTGACATCATTAGGTTGGGATGAGGCCAGGAGGGTAGAGCCCCATGAAGGAAGTCCCTTACAAGAAGAGACCAGAGCTCTCTTCACCATGTGACAATGCAGCTAAGCTAGAAAGTGGTCATCCGCACACGAGGAATCTTCTGGAACCTTGGTCCTAGATTTCCAGCTTCTTATCTGTGGCATTTTGCTTTTTTTTTTTTTAAATAAATGTAACTTAATACTAAATTTCTGGAAAGAAGTGTTCAGTCATCATCATGGTAATGACAAACCTTTGAGAGAATTCTGGGAACTAAACTGACCGAAAACTGAAGACGGAAAAAATCACTGTTTAAAGAAAAGGAAGGAGTGTAGATATTGGAAGATTCCAAGCAGTGATTTGACATTGATCTGTGAGAAAGTTAAAGATTAATAATGTCGAAAGGGTGAGTCTTGGATCATGAGTATCCCCGGGAGATCTGTAAGGGAAAAGATTTCCTCTGGTCAAATTGGTGTGAAAAATTCTGTGTATTATGCGACCTGCTTAGAGAATCAGAGAACACATATATAAGTAGGCTGTGTGAGAAATTCTGTTAAGAAACGTTCCCTTATAATTGTGTGTATTTGACCACAGAAAGCTGTCTTCCTAAACAACAAATAACAAATAGTGCTGATAACTGAGAAACTGAATTTTAGCAGGCATAGTTGACAGACGTGTAAATGGGGGAGAATTTGGGTCAGATGAACAAACACACATGTGTCTTCCTTGCTTCTGTATATTCATGTGTTAGGGGGAATGTCGGTTTATGCTGGTTCTCAGTAATTTTCACTTCTTTTTTCTAATAACCTACACGCCTTTCCCTTAATTACCTTAACCGCTTTTTAAAAGTTATTATTTATTTTTTTAAGTTTATTTATTTTGAGAAAGACAGAGAGATGGTGAGCAGGGGAGGAGCAGAGAGAGAGAGAGACAGAGAGACGAAGAGAGAATTCCAAGCAATTTCTGCAGGATCAGCCAGAGCCCGATGTGGAGCTCAAAATCCTGAAACTGTGATATCATGACCTTAGGCAAAATCGAGTTGGATGCATAACTCACTGAGCCACCCAGATGCCTCTATTTTTTAAAGTTTATTGATTTATTTTGAGAGAGAGTGAGAGAGAGAGTGAGAGAGCGAGAGAGCGAGAGAGTGAGAGAGAGAGAGAGAGAGAGAGAGAGAGAGAGAGAGAGGCAGAATCCCAAGCAGGCTCCTCGCTGTCAGCACAGAGCCTGATGTGGGGCTCGAACCATGAGATCATGACCTGAGCCTGAACTGACATCAAGAGTCAGATGCTTAACTAACTGAGCCACTTGGGCTCCCCTACCTTACCCACTTTTAAACCTACCTGTCCCCACCTACACCCCTGCAACTCTGGCCAGAGGCAAAGAACAACCAGCCAAACGCTAGCACTACACATTCACAGCCATCGACCCCCAGGACACCTCACCATCCAACAATCTCACAACACACCCCTCCTCCCAACTCAACTGGAAGAGTATTTCACATCTTCTCTTCTCTCTATATACCCAACGACCTTCACCACCATGCAAACTCTTCTTCACTCCCAACTGAGAAAAAACAAGGGCTCAACAGGTGATTTCCAAATACTCCAGATGCCCATCTGCACCTGTGCCCCCTTCTCACCTCTCCCATGCCCTGAGCCCTCACACTGCCAACCACTCTGACTTGGCGCCCATAATCCCCTCTTTTCTCTTGAGCAGGTGTAAGTGGGGATTCTCTGTCTATCATGAACATAAAAGCATGATATGGAACCTCACACCATTAAGAATCAAATCTCCTGACCCCTTATTCTTCTCCCATTGGTCCTGTTTACAGAAAGTCCATGAAAGGGTTCGCTATGCTTGCTGCCTCCTAGAAAGACATGTGTGGAGTTGCCTTGCGGGACTCTAAGCAAAGAATCCAGTCAAACTCACTTGGGCTTCTGACCCATGGAACACCGAGAGATGATATATGGGTGCAGTATTAAGCTGCTAAATCCGAGGTAATTTGTTAAACAGCCATTAAAAATGAATTCTGGTGGGGATAGCTTGCAGCTTCTAAAGACATGGTCAGGGTAGGGCTCATTAAGAAGGTGCCTTGGTGGGTGCTGGGGTGACTCAGTCAGTTGAGCATAGACTCTTAGTTTTGGCTCTGATCATGATCTCACGGTTTGTGAGTTCAAGTCCTGCATCGGGCTCTATGTTGACAGAATGGAACCTGCTTGGGATTCTCTTTCTCTCTCTCTTTCTCTCTGTCCCTCCCCCACTTACATGCACCTGTGCGCTCTCTCTCTCTCTCTCTCTCTCTCTCAAAATAAATAAACTTTAAAAAAATAACAAAAGGAAACCTTACTCTTGTTTCTTCATCATTAAGCTCCTGCCACGTGTCGAGCCTCGGTTAGGTGCCCCGCAGACACGGCGGGATGAAGTGGTCCATGAGCAGCCGTCCCTTGCTCTGCGCTTTGGAAACACCACTTAAAAGCTCTACGTTTCAGGTTCTTCACTTAAAAATGGATAAATGGCTAACCTGCTTCAGTTGATAAGAATATTCAATGCCATAATGCATATAAAGTATCTGCCAATGGACCAGGCTCAACATGGGCTTTTAATAAATGATGGTATTATTATCACCATCACCCGTTCAAAGGACATCATGTGGCGGCCGGCGCTGTGACTAGTGAAAGTGGCAGGACCAGGTGAAGTCATGAAACTGCTTCACAATGATTTGACTCGCTTAACATTTTACAGAAGTTTCGTATCTTACTTCATTATGATGCTACTGATCATCTGGGTAGGTTATTATGCTTTTAATTTCAATGGAAACGCGGAAAATGTTACAGGATTTTATCCTCAATCTGTCTGAAGATGCAAATCCAACATTCTGCATGCTATGGACTAAATCGTATCAGTTTACAGTGATGCATCACCTTGGTTGAAATAATTCTTGCACTTCATGTCAGTCACATTCAGGGGACATGTTAAAAAGAAGCATGCAGGGGCATCTGAGTGGCTCATTCGGTTCAGTGTCCGGCTTTGGCTCAGGTCATTTCACGGTTCGTGGGTTCAAGCCCTGCATCGGGCTCTGTGCTGAGAGCTAGCTCGGAGCCTGGAGCCTGTTTTGGATTCAGTGTCTCCCACTCTTTCTGATCCTCCCCTGCTCATGCTGACTCTCTCTCTGTCTCCCAAAAATAAAAAAAAAAAAGAAAAAAGAAAAAGAAGCATGCACAGTAGCTGTAACATATTTTAAGGGATATGCATACAAATTTTTAAAATTTAAAAAAATACATTTAAAATAAATTTTGTGCATCTCAGTACCCAGTTGTGCATATATCATGTCTTTAATGGAAGTTCACAAAATTGCGTTGACAATGATGTCAACCTTCTTTTGATGTTTCCCAAAGAGTTTTGGACTGGAAGCTATTTCATTATATTTTAATTGTTTTCCCAAAGAATACATTGACTTTCTTTAATACTTCCTTTAATTGAAAATGCTATAAAAGGGTTAGTAATGATAAAGTCTCTGCTTACCGAGTACACAGTAGGTAGCAGCCAATGAGATAAAAACTTTGCGAGCGCTCGGCATGTCGACATCACGACAGCCCTATGAATGAGATCTCTTCTCTCATTTTTCCGAATGAATACATTGAGATCTAAGGAAGTCAAGTATTTTTTCCTAAGGTTTTGCAGCTAGGAAGGCGGAGCTAGAATATAAGTTTTATTATTTGAATCCATGGCTGAAGATTTCAGAGTGGAGTCAAAACTTCTCGACCTGCATTGCGAGAAACGGATATGGAGTATTGTTAAACTTCAGATTCCTGGGACTCCCCCTCTGACCTATTGAACCAGAAGTTCTGAGGGTGCAGCTCTGGGACTTCTGTCTCTAACACACAACTCAGGTAACCATCCTGGGCAGGTGGCTGGAGAGTTACAACGTGACAAATACTGTGCTATTGTTAATAGAATTATTAAGGTATTGTTAGATGCAATTTTCTGTTTTAAAATTTTTTATATAAAGGGGCACCGGGGTGGCTCAGTCGTTTAAGTGTCCAACTTCAGCTCAGGTCATGATTTCAGGGTTCCTGAATTTGAGCCCCACATCGGACTCTGTGCTGACAGTTCAGAACCTAGAGCCTGCTTCAGGTTTTGTGTCTCCCTCTCTCTGCCCCACCCCCACTTGCACTTTGCCTCCCTCTCTCTCTCAAAAATAAATAAACATTTAAAAAATTTAAACGTTTTTATATTAAATTTTTATCAGTGAAAGAGTTCAGTTTCTGTCCTCACTATTTTATCAAATGCATTATTTTTTAAGGAAGAAAACACTGGGTTCATATTGAAGTGTCTTTCTTCTGCTTTAGCTAAGATTAATGCACACCATAGGGCCCCACTCTTTCTTCTAAAATCACCTTCCAAGGCATTGAGGGAACGCAGAGCTGCACGACCTACTTCAGAGAGAGTTAATGAAACTCGGGAAGTACTGATGCCCTTGTGCTACTTTTTTGTGAACGTCAAATGCACTTCTTTCCATATATCTTTCAGGACCCTGTCTGTGTTCTGATGCTTCAGGGTACTTACTTCCAAAGTACCATGAAGGCTTCGAAATGTGTGTCACAGGCGGGTACACTAGCAGGTTTAATTTATTATCATTGATGGTTTAAGAAAACAAAGCTCAAATAGTGTGGCTGTGGGGAAAGGAGTCTGTGAGGGGACCTGGGGAGCTGTGACCAGCTCTTCTAACTGTGCTGCAGGGGCGCCTGGGTGGCTCAGTCAGTTCAGCGTCTGGCTTCGGCTCAGGTCATGATCTCACAGTTCCTGAGTTCAAGCCCCGTGTCAGGCTCCGTGCTGACAGCTAGCTCAGAGCCTGGAGCCTGATTCGGAGTCTGTGTCTCCCTCTCTCTCTCTGACCCTCCCCTGCTCATACTCTGTCTCTCTCTGTCTCTCAAAAATAAATAAAAAACATTAAAAAAATAAAAATAAAACAGTGCTGCAAATGGGGTGTAATTGCTAATTCATCTAACCCTTATAGAAATATTCATCTTACTGGAGTGATTCACTTATCCTAAGTCTGTATTACTCCCGCTAGCTTAGGTAACTGGATGGGTTTCTGCCCTACAAATTACTTGACTCAACTCCTTTTGACTTGGCAAAACCTTATTTGTGTTAGCGGTTGATCTCTGGCCCTAACACCACTGGCACAAATGATTATTTTACATTAAAATGTGAAAGGTTTTCATTTTTTCATGGACACATTATAATACTTTCTTCTTTTAAAATAGTTTTAAGGGGTCCCTGAGTGTCTCAGACAGTTAAGCGTCAGACTTTGGCTCAGGTCATGATCTCATGGCCCCACAGCAAGCTCTGTGCTGACAGTTAACTAAAGTAGTTTTAAATATGTATTTTTTCTCCTTGAAAGAAACTGGAGAAATTAGTAAGTAAAGGGACATCTTTTTTGGTAAGTAAGGAAAATGAGATTGGGAGGACTTCGATGGCCCCAGAAAGCCTCACAAGACGGGGGAGCCGGGGAGCACCCCGGCAGTGTGGCCCCCGTGCTCAGGGTGAGTTACCGACCAGCCTCTGCTGACGTCCGTGCCAGGAAGGTCGTCTGCTGCCTTCTGTACTTAGGAGGATGCGTCCACCTCGGCCTCCGCCCATCATTTCCCCAGGGAACTCCTGAGACCCACTTCTCACCTGGCGTCCTGCGATGGCAGAGCTGTGCCCCTTGTAGGAAGGAAGGCCAGCCACCTCCTGCCCCGGTGGCCTGGGCACTTGCGGGACCCCAGGCAGCCAGGGCAGGAGCACAGAGGCAGCAGCATGAGGGGCTCACACAGAAGGGAAGGGGAAGGGCCCAGGGCACCCTGACTGCTGGTTCCTCCAGGGCTCCGTGCCAGCCTTGCTCCAACGTCTTGCTTCCCTGGGACCCAAACCGTGTTGGGGGCGGGGGTCTCTAAGTTGCCGGCAACTCACTATGAATGACTAGTAACATTCACAACATTCTCTCAGTTTAAACATCATGAAGGTGTAGGGGGCGCCTGGGTGGTCCAGTTGGCTCAGCGCTGGACTTGAGCGCCCTCAGGTTATGATCTCAGGGTTGGGGAGTTCGAGCCCCACATCGAACTCACTGCTGTCAGTGCAGATCCCACTTTGGATCCTCTCTCTCTCCCCTGCTCTCTCTGTCTTTCAAAAATCAATAAATAAAATTTAAAAATAAGCCTCATGAAGGTATAGATTTACATTACATTTCTGATTTTTTATATTAAAGCTTAAGTATCAACCAGAAGAAAACCCAGCAAAGCAAACACTCCAATGACAAAAACGAAAAACAGAACAGAACAAAACCCAAACCAGAAAACTACGCAAGATGATTGTTGGCCAGTTACGAGGAATGTATTTTACATTCTGAGAGAAGAAAATGAGGGTATGTCATTTCCTGAAGATAATCAGTCAGTATTTTCTTTTTTTGTAGTAAAGTCTCCTGAATAGGATTCTCTGACCACTTCTCTTTTAACTCTGCTGCCTCTCACATCTTTGTCAAGCTGACTTATGTTTTCAATAAAACCACCAAGCATTAAAATTCTAAAGCCATCTGTCACAACCCATGCTTACTATTATTTTTTTAAACCTCAAAGCTGTACTTGAAAACAGCCAAGAGTAGATCTACATCCTCTTTGCTAGATCTGGAAAACTCGAGATGTCAATCATGGCCCATCTACTTATAACCTGTGTGACCTTGGGCTAGTTCTAACCGCTCATTGCCTCAGTTTCCCCATCTATAGGAAAATCCTCATGATAATGACCACAGTGGTGTGTTGTGAGGAAATCCGGGAAAATAAGGGTAAAACACTGAGAACAGCATCTACCAAATAGTAACCACTGCAGAAGGGCTGCTTCTGAGTGCGTGACCACACAGGCAGCAGCAAACATGTTTGTGGACAAATGCAGGAATTTATGCTCCAGACTGGAATCGAGAGGCTCCCACTACTATTCGGAATGTCGTTATTTGACAGACATTGAGTGCCGCTGCAAATGCAAGCCCTTATTTGATGTTTGAACTGCGGAATCTGTTTCCATGAAAAATGTAGACGTAGTCCTCTAAATAATTTACCAGCCGTATTGTTGTCTCAAAAGAAACATAAAAATGTGTGAAATACTAGAAAACCCTAATACACCATCTATTTGAAAGTTTAAGACACGAGGTTTACGAAACGCTTACTCTCTCTCTCTCTCTCATGAGCATATTCCTCCAGCTTAGTGAGTGCTACGTTCTAGCAAATTTCACTTTCTTTAGGGGACACAGGGGCAGGCGATCTTTTCATAAATACAAAGGAGGATAAGAAGCGTATGTGTGGACTTCCATGCTGACTACCTAGAATAGAGTCTCGCTGGGCCAATCAGCAGTATTTTGGTATTAAGTTAAATCATTTGAAATTTTTCTCCCATGAAAGGAGGCTGGCACAGAAAAAGCTGTGAAGTTAACCTATAAACAAAATGCCACACACACACACACAAAACATGTCATGACTCAGATTAATGAAATCCACACTCCTTATCATGATCTAAAAATTTCTGTGGGACTTGGTTCCCATCTATCATTGCTAACTCATTTATTTATTTATTTATTTATTTATTTATTTATTTACTTATGTTTATTTATGTTGAGAGAGAGAGAGAGAACAAGAGTGTGTGTATGAGCAAGGGAGGGGCAGAGAGAAAGAGGGAGAGAAAGAATCCCAAATAGGCTCTTCTCTGTCAGCACAGAGCCTGACACAGGGCTCAAACTCATGAACCATGAGATCATGACCTGAGCCATAATCAGGAGTCACACACTTACCTGACTGAGCCCCCCAGGCGTCTCTACGAGCTCATTTTTAAAGCCTTCATATCCACTCAGTCCTCTTCAGACCAATGGTTGGTTTCCTTTTTGGCTTTTGGTGGTTTTTTTGTTTTGTTTTGTTTTGTTTTGTTTTGTTTTTGGAACATGTTAATGTCATTCTAACCTTAGCATCTTTGTACTTGCTCTTATTCCTGGAAGATTTTTCTCCAAGACCTTCCAAAGTTTTTTTTTTTTCTTTTTCTTATTTTATTCAGGTCATCACTGAGATTTGAGCTGAAACAGTGCGGCTCTAAGAGTGCCTTTCTCTTTCTGTGGAATGCGTTACGGGCACTAAGGCCATGCTGTGTGGAATGCCAAGATGGCAGGTTCAAGTTCCCTGAGTCTGAAGAAGCATCACGGGCAGGGAAGGCACACCCAAGTCCAAAATACATGTTTCAGGGTCACCCCGAAAGGCTCTGTGGTGGAGCAGCTTTCCACACCCAGGTGGGGCCCACGTATCATGGAGACCCCTCTGTGAACCAGGCTCACGTTCGTTCCCTGGTCAGTTGGTTGTCAAGACACCGCAGGTGCCCACGGGTCTGGATGGAGACAGAAGAGGCAAATTCCACAGTGGCTGATGTTGAAGGAGCCTGGGTCACCTGCTCTTATAACTTAATCGTACCTTCTGGATTAGCCTGAGCTGGGCATTTTATATACCATTTCCATTTGATAAGAGATTGACACTTTACACATGCAAACATATGGCCAGGTGGGCCAGATGACAGCCATTTCATGAAGGAAGCTCAACTCACACGATCACCTGGTAGTCCAGGGGCGAGTGTTCAGTTTCTATGAGACCAAAAGCTGTTTCTCAAAAAAGGAAAAGCCATTTTCAGAAGAGGGCACGGCTTTCCTCCAGAATCTGAGGGGTCTACGTGGTGATTCTAGAGCAGGTGCTTGCCAGCATCTCAGAACAAGTCCCTGTTTGTCACAGATGCCGGGAGCACCATTGCACTTGCCGGAGGGCAGAACCGCTTGTCCCGTGGCCTGACAGGCAGGATGCCAACACGTCCTGCTTGAGGGCCACTCAGGGCAGGCGGTCCTCTGCGGTGCCCCGTGCACAGGTCGGAGTAACACACTCACATAGGGCAGATGTTGCCTCTATTTTCATATCTTAATTTTTTAAAGTTTATTTATTTTTAGAAAGAGAGAGAAAAAGAGAGAGAAAGCATGAGTTGGGGAGGAACAAAGAGAGAGAGAGAGAATCCCAAGCAGGCTCCACACCATTAGCACAGAGCTTGAAGAGGGCTCAAACTCTTGAACAGTGAGATCATGACCTGAGCTGAATGAAGAGTCAGACCCTGAACCAACTGAGCCACCCAGGGGCCCCTTCATTCTTCACTTTTAAAAAAGGTAACACCTTGTAGGTATTCCAAAAAAAGTTATTGTAAAGCATACAGAATTTGGAAGTGTGTGCTTCCAGAAAATATATAACACAGCGGAAATGGCAACTTTAAAAACCCCAAGGTCCCTTCCAATACTAAAATTGTGTGATTCCATGAATTAGTTTTGTTTCTAAGATATTCTTTCAAAATAATTTATTATTGACAAAACACACTGTTCTCTATAGATTCTTTATTCTTAGAAATGATTACCAAGTATATTTAAAGTAGGATACTGAAGGCCATTTAAGTCACAAAGACTTGTTTTTTATCCTGGCAGGAATTTTTCCTGAATGAACAGCAGAGAATTTCTTTTAAGTCTGTTTTTAAAAATGTTTATGTGTTTATTTATTTATTTTAATTTTTTAAGTTTATTTATTTTGAGAGAGAGAGTAGAGGAGGGGTACAGAGAGAGCGAGAGAGAAAATCCCAACCAGCTGTCAGCCTGGAGCCTGATGTGGGGCTCGAACCTGAAAACCATGAAGTTAGGACTTGAGCCCAAATCAAGAGTTGGACACCTAATTGACTGAGCCATGCTGGTGTTCCCAAATCTGTTTTAAAAGCAGATAATAACTAGAAAAGTATATGTGTTAAATATATAGTATATTAAGATAAGTGATGACATTTTTTAAATTTTAAAAGTCTATAGATTTTCCAAGATAAACCTATAGGAAGTTGTATACTTATTAATAATATTCAAAACATTTTTTATGCAATGTCTCAAGAAAGCAACACTTTTATGATGTATGCACTAGGTTCATGATATCAATTTGTCATACAAGTAAAATAATTACACATTATATGATGGAATAATCATTTAGAATGAACTGATTGTTTAATAAAATACACACATGCAACCATTGAAAATAATTATTTGAAATTTATGCTATGTCACTGAGTTTTCAAATGTCAAATTCATCAAGAGAGTTGAACCAAATAGAAGGCTCAGTGGTCATGACTTCTGAGTTTAACTGAAAACATTTTAAGATGTACAAGGTGGGGCACCTGAGTGACTCAGTTGGCTAAGTGCCTGACTCTTGATTTCAGCTCAGCTCATGATGTCACAGTTTGTGGAGTCTGATCCCACGTGAGGCTCTGCATTGACAATGCAGAGACTACTTGAGATTCTCTCTTTCTCTGTCTCTCTCTCTCTCTCTATTTTTGCCTTTTCTCCTCTCTCTGTTTCTCTCAAAGTAAATAAATACATAAATATAATAAAATTTAAGCTGTACAAGAAGGAATTCAGACTCTTAGGACCTCTGCAAATAGGCACCAACCTGACCAATCTCATCTGTAAAATTTTGCCCATCACATCTGCTATTTCCTCTGCAGAAGATGCTCCATATGCATGAATGGAGTGAATGGACGCATTGTGATCCATGAAATGGTCCTCGTGTTCCCCCTTCAGGCTCTGTGTTCCCCTCCCTCCACTCCACCTTATCTCTCACCCGCCGCAAGGCTGGTCCACTCCTGAACAGAAGTGCTTACCTGGCCGTCCAGCCCACCACGTGCCTTCCCCGTGTGGCCCATCACTCTCTGGACTCACTGTCATGCTGTGCTCGCTCTGGGCTTCTTGCTTTATCTCATCTCTGCTGTCATAATACGCACTGCTGGCCACGTGTGTAGTGGATGATACATAAATTGTTTGGGTTGTTTGATTGATGTTTACAGACACAGAAAGGTATTTGATTTTCTCATGTTTACCCTAGGAAAAGCTAGCATAAAAGATTCAGTCTTACAAAGAATGTGAATCACATACCAGAAGTAGCCACATTTTGATTTCAGAAAAGTCATCCTGGAAAATAACTTGCCAAGTGCTCATTTAAAGATTATGTCTTTTGAAAACCAAATGATTCTAGGCTACCCAGAATCTTAGAATCTAAGAGGAAGCATGCAACGTGTGCATATGGACGGTGCCAACTTCAGGCATAAATGCAGGATATTTGCCAGTTTTACCTTTTTGACTCACTTAGAAATCATTCAATTATAAAATCCCAAGGAAATTGACCCAAAGTATACCTTAAGTAGTGATAATGTATATTTTTCAACATCTAATCAATACAGTCAGTCTTCACTGTGCACAGTTCAAGGTCAGCAGAGACCTCTGTGGGGTTGGACAGAACACAGACAGCATCAGCCTCCACCCACCCTCATATGCACTTGTGCTCAGGGTACGTTTGTGTGGCTGAGTTGCTGATTCCTCCAAATGGTCATTGGTGGATGGTGGAGAAAGAAAGGTCTCCCCAGAGAGGGTCTGTGGATCAAGCTGCATTTCCCAATGTTCCGATTTGTCTCAGGGCCACTTCTCAAAAAAATTTTTTTTAATGTTTTTTATTTATTCTTGAGAGACAGAGACAGCGTAAGCAAGGGAGGGTCAGGGAGAGAGGGAGACACAGAATCTGAAACAGGCTCCAGGCTCTGAGCGTCAGCACAGAGCCTGATGCGGGGCTCAAACCCACAGACTGTGAGATCATGACCTGAGCTGAAGCCGGACGCTTAACCGACTGAGCCACCCAGGCGCCCCTCGGGGCCACTTCTTAGATCCATCGTCTCCTCCCTCGTACATTGTGCAGCATACCTCTCGGCCAGCACTTGCTGATTTGTGTCGCTCCTGTAGGGGAGTAACCAAGTCCTTCTCCATCCCTCCAGGCTGTGCACCTGTTTATTGCATCTTTTGCCACAGTTGTAGCAATTTGCACAAAAGACTTATTTTTGACTATGGAAGCCCAAACAGGCAACTTGATGAGTCTGCTGAGCTCTGGGTGTCCTTCTTCATGTCCCTGCCATCAAAGAGCAAACCCCTCTTCCCAAGGATGATCTCAGTCAATAACTCTGGCCATGTACAGATTCCTTTATATGCCTGAAGGCCTCCCAGGGTGAGGAAGCCAACATGATCTGACGGCAGCCATCACCTGCACTGCTGCGGTCACTTGCTCTGTCCCTGGCACAGCATGTCCCCTGGGAACTACGACCTGTTCACCTGAAGTGGCTGGGACAGGAAGCACAACTTACCCAAGTGGGTCTCTTCTACCAAAGGTCGTGCTGGCTGGAGGTCGGAGAACACACCACCTCATGAGGCCCCACCTTTCTTACAGAGCAGGTTCCCGGGTCTGAGGTGATTCTCCGGGAGACCCCAGGACAACAGCCAGCCTGAGCACCGGCACCGTGAGGGTGCGCAGCTCCGGAATGCGGCCCATTCTCAGTAAAGACGGGCACTTCGCCTGCAGGGGGGACAGTGTCTGACCCAAGAAGGCTATCATCACGTGGCTGGCTCATTTTCTCAAAGGTTTGTACCTTATCTAGGCTCTGCCTCAGTTTCTCAGGCTTTCAGCAGGGACAGTAGCTAAAGCCACCTTGGCAAATAGGTGACCACATTGCTGGGCTCCTCCCTGCCATATGGTCACTCCATTCATGGGCAGATGATGCAAGTGGAAAGGTGAGGAAGTCTAGAAGGCAAGTGACTTCCACTCAGCGAGTTCTCCCCTCTATCAGGTGCCTGGGCGTCTCTTTGACACTGGAGGCTCTCTGGTAAGCAGTGATACAAAAAAATAGAAGAAGAACTTCAAAAACCTTCCTTTTTGCCTCCCATCTTTCAGTCTTGCTCCTTAGGGCTCCTGGCCGCCCAGACAAGCCATCCTTCTGCGCAGGAGTGGGTCTTCTTCTCACCTGTGTCTCTTTCCCCAACATGTAACAATGGGCACTGCTTTGCAGTTGGCCGCCTGGGAGAATCTCAGGGCCACACCTGAAAGCAAAGTGAGTGCTATTCAGTGCGTTTTGGGACTAAAATAATATAGAGAGACCCATTCTTTGGATTGGGCTTCAAATACTTCTTCCTTGGTCAGCTGGTTGAGGTGGACGTTCCTTCCCATCCCCAGGAGATCATATGTGTGAGGCATGTCAACCTTCCAGAGACAGCGCAACATGCAGGTTGGGAGCTTTCTTCTGTGTAACTTCCTGTGCCCTTGGGCCTGCTCAGGGTGGACGCCAGAATGCACAGTGTCCCTTACACGATGGACGGCTGGTGAGCCCCTGACCGTCAGGCCTTGTTGGGGAGTTCAGTTCGGCAGCAGCCATCTTGCATTGCTGAACATCCGTGGTGACGTCATCACTCGTCTCTTCTCAGTTAGGGGTTCATCCACGAACAGGGCCTAACAGCTGCCAGGACGCAGTGTGGGATGAGAACTGGAACTTTCCTAAAGGTGGCATGGTCTTGCTACAGACTCCTAACGGTCTGCCTGTGGCTTGATGACTGGGTTTGTCGTGGACACTCCATGGTGGCCTCTCTGTCACCACGCAGGAAGCACCCCTGGGGTTGCAGCATTAGAATACCCAGCTGGCAGGTACCTTTGAACTGCAGCCTGAACCTGCCTCAGTCTTTTTGTTCTCTCTGGACCCCTGAATATCAGCAACCTGCCGGGGCATCTGGGTAGCTCGGTCAGTTGAGCATCTGACTCAGGATTTCAGCTCAGACCTCAGTCTCACGGTTCTTGAGATCAAGCCCCGAGTCCGGCTCTGTGCTGTAGCAAAGAGCCTGCTTGGGATCCCCTCTCTCTCTCTCTGCCCCTTCTCCACTCTAACTTCCTCTCTCTCTCTTATAAAATAAAGAAATAAGCAAAAAAACCCAGCAGTCTCCCAAGTGGTTCAATAAATGGACCGGGGAGAGCATTCTGTCTCAAGATGGAAGGAGGCCTGCCGAGGGCTGTCTTCCTTTGCTGGCGGCAGCTGCTGCAAGATGCAGTAACTGCCCTTTAATTCCGATGAGCCGCAGCATGTCCCAGACACCAGACGCCTACACATTTCACTGGTGTGGCCGGTGGACCCTGAATATTCATGTGGCCTCTCCCCTTGTCTTTAGTGCGAGTATAACTCACAAGGGCACCCGGGGCACATTCCACTTCAGGCTTCCATGTCCAAATAAGTGATGTGGACGAGATTTCTGGCCGGGGCTGAGGGACAAACTCAGCAAATACCACGGCCTAAAAGTAACTACAAAATTGGACAAAATTGGTAACAACAACGCAGCACTCTGGAAATGGACTAAAGGCAAACAGCAATCTGAGAATCTCTTGGGCCTGAAAATATTCGAATTTCAGGAAAAAGCAATTGGAGTTTGCAGGACTCTGGCCCGAAGGCGATTCTACGCCTTGCCTTCAGCATGGCAATGACAAGGTTCTGCCAGAACAGTGCATACCATGGGGAGAAGACACTTCTCTGTCAAGGTGGCCGGGTTCATCGTTCAGCAGTGGGCCTTGGCCATGCTCAGCAGCTCTGTTCATGGCAATAACTTCTTGAAGCCGGCCAGGGGCAAAGGGTGCCAAGTGCCTGGGCTCTCTTCACCTGGCATTGCCATCACGCTTGGAACAGAGTCCTGGTTAAGACTGAGCACGTGCACAGCAAGACCAGACAAGGGCCAAACTAGTACACATTCCTGGCCAAACTTGAGCAGCATGTGTGAGCAGAGGAGACCTGAAGGGGCCCAGGGCAGAGTAAGATTGAGCATCCAGACTACACAGACTTCGGCTTCTCAACTCATTTTACAAGAAAGATACAAGAATTCTTGGAGAAATGGCCTATTCAAGCATTGGGCAGAGAATATACAGGATTATCCCAGGACACATTAGAAATAAAGGAAGTGCTCCAAAAATAACACAGTGATGAGTGTATGTCAAGGGGAAATGGACCCAACTGAAAGAGCTCTCAATGGACAAACCTAGAACAACAATGCAATAAAAGATATATTCTTGGATGATAACCCACGATATAAGATAAATACCCATGAGTCCTTACTGATATAAAAGTGGTAAATAAGGGAATAAATGAGGAAGAAGAGACAAAATTTCCACGCACAGTTTCAGATGATGTGTGTAGATACTCTGCTTTCAAGGGGATGGAGCATAACTCCTTATCTCTTAAATGCTGGGTGCGTGCAGTGACTTCCTTTCACAGTGCACAGTGTGGGGAGGGACAAGAAGAACAGATTCCCGGTGGAGAAATCTGTCAGGCGCCCTCTTGGGTTTCACATCAGCAGTGATCAGGCCTGTTGAGAGCATGCCTCTACCTTTCGACGTTATTCAAACCTGAAACTTCTCTAAGCACGTTTATTTAAAATATAAAGAAAGAGGGGCGCCTGGGTGGCCCAGTTGATTAAGCGACCGGCTTTTGATTTTGGCTCAGGTCATGATCTCTTTGTGAGTTTGAGTCTCACTTAGGACTCTGTGCTGACAGTGTGGAGTCTGCTTGGGTTTATCTCTCATACTAACCCTTCCCTGCTCACTCTCTCTCTCTCTCTCTCTCAAAAAAATAAATAAACTTAAAAAAATAAAAAATAAAGAAATACAGACATGATACAGACTTGAGAGGATCCTGTTCTGAATGTCTTACCTAGTCAGACACACTTCCATCCATGGAGGTCAGAAGCCTTACAGGTCAGACACGCTGAGGGCAATTCCATCCAATCATTGGCTCACTGTTAAACATTCAGACATAAAATGAAAAGTAAGAATATATATATAAACAAATAAGAAAAAAGTAAATGGCAACAGTAGGTTGCTTATTACAGGAAATACAGAGTTCACTGACTCAGCCCAGGAGGTACTAAGCAAACAAAAGCAACAGCAACAATTATCAGACTCCTTCCCACCTCCCTCCTGCCCTTCCTGCCTTCTCTGTTTTTCCCCCTTCCAGCTACTTTTCCGACTATTCTGTCTTTCCTCCCATACTCCTTATGAGTCAACTATGGTACCTATTATAGAACAAAGAATTTAAAAAAATGAATAAGGATCTTAGACAAACTAGAGTGTTTTATTTTTCTGTGTGTATTCATTGATACAGAGAAATAGACTGTTGAAGTATAAAAAGATGGAGGTCAGCTTTAATGTTGCCCTTCATTTCCCTTAACTTGCTGGAACAGTTGGAGGAGTGTCCTGGGCCCAGGGGATGATGAAGGCTGTGGCTTTTACCAGCCTCGTGAAGACATAGCAGGGACGGAAGGCAGAGAAGAATCTAAAAAACAATCTAGTAGCTCAAACCCACCAGACTCCCATTTCAAACAGAAAATGTGCCTCCAATTAAACTGGCTCATTGCAGTCAAGTGTCGATATTTAATTTAAGGCCTGGGGCATCCGCTAATTTAGATGGGCATTAACCAGTGTGATAAAGTCTGATTACAAAATGACAGATATGGGGTGTCTGGGTGGCTCAGTCAGTTAGGCGTCTGACTTCGGCTCTGGTCATGATCTCCCAGTTTGTGGGTTTAAGCCCCTTGTCGTGCTCTATGCTGACAGCTCAGATCCTGGAGCTTGTCTTCTTATTCTGTGTCTTCCTCTCTCTCTGACCCTCTTCTTCTCACATTGTCTCTCTCTCTCAAAAAAATAAAACATTAAAAAAATGTTTAATGGCAGATATACCAATGATGTACAACTGTGCGCCCAAGGACCATGTGTCTAATAGTAAAAGAAATTTACAAAATGGCCATGATACAGTAAGGTCATGGAACGTTCCTAAGGGCTGTGCAACACAGACATGAAGGTCCCCTGATAGAAGCTTGGGCTTCATCTTTAGTTCAAACATGAACCTAACTTCTTACCATGGAGGCCTTGTAACTGCTTGTAGAAACTCAAAGGGCAACACATCAATAATCCAGAAGTAGTAATTTCTAGTTGCAGAAGGATGATTAAACAATGTACTGTTTGCCTAACTCGGAGCCTTCGTGCACGTTTGCTGATTGTAATACTTCTGCACCTGGTTATCACCGAACACATTTGTTATGCGTGGAGAGAAGTACGGCTGCGAGAAGCACAAGAAGTTCAATAACTTTCCCAAGTAACGTGGCGGGGAGAAAGGGGATTTGAACTCATGCCTGAGGGATGATAACGTTGAATTCCCTGCCTTTGAACCCCGTTCATGGCCACCAGCACAAGTCTCCAGTAGAGCCCGAGGAACACTCATATGTGTATCTGCAGGATGCTTCTTTAGTTCCATCAGTCAGGGTCCCAGTAGACCGCTGAGAGCACCCCAGCTGTTTTAACAGAATGGAGAACAAAGTTAATACCCAGATACTAGCTCATCAGCTTTTGAGATCTGAGAGGTCAAAAGCCAACCATGTGGCAGTGCAGTAGGCAGCTACGTCTTAGAAAGTTCAGAAATAAAGGCTGGGGATTGGGGGAAGCAGAGTGTAGAAGTTTGAAAGGCAGCCCCTCTGTGTGGGATACAGGTATCCAAAAACAGTTCTATCCGCCTAGGACCTTCACTCAGGAGCTCAAAGGAGGAAACCTTGTCTGTCTCTCAAAGGAACAATGTGATTTGAAGAGGCCGACACCGAACCGCAAAGCAAAGTCTACCGGGATGGGTTTGAACTGGCGAGAGCGGAAGCTTGATAACCAATAGGCTCACTGAGGCTCTATTTCCAGACACCCAGATGGTTTTTTTGCAACTGTCAGAAATTCTTCTCATGGGTATGACTGGCTATGAGTCACGACCATCACTGAAATTAACTAATAACAGGAGCTGCTTGTAGGTAGGTATTTTGTTCTCCAAATGCCATATTTTAAGAAAAAGGGTTCAGAACAAATTTGATTTGATATATCATTCATGTTTCCTTTTATTTATAAAATGATAGTTAATTTTAACTTGCATTTCAAAATTAGTGCAGGAGCGTTGATATTTTTATCAGAGACTCACAACTAAATATAGTCCGTCGGCTGCAAACTTACATAAAATATTTACTTGAACATAATTATACCACAAAAGCTTATTCAAATGCCAAGCTCCTTTAGGAGATTCTCACAGTTGTCTTAAAGCTAGACAGGATGGTTAATCATGGCGTAATTACTCTGACCTTAAGCCACATATATCTTTTTATGTATCATGCTATTTATAACACATTTTGGCAGATTAGCCTTTCAAATGTAGAGGAGCCTATTTAGTAAGATGAGTCATCATTATTGTCATCCAGAACACAGAGACATGCCTGAGAGATAGTTCCTGGACTCCACCTAAACGCACAGCACTCTTCTAGAAATACAGAGGACTTTGGAGAAGCTGTCAGCACATCCTGAATTCACATTCATATAGAGGATAAGTCACGCACGCATGAAAATTACATTATTCACAGCATGTCGTGAGAATCAAATGTACTCTATAATCTTTAAGTGTTATAAAAACCGAAAGGAGAGAAAGAAATTCCCCATGGCACTTAGTGAAGTAGAAAGAAGTAGAATTTGAGTTTGACCTTGGAGAATCATCGGTCTGTGCTCTCATCCCTCACCCACCCTGAGCACTGTTGTGAGCCCTTAACTCAAGTCATGTTAGCTGTTTTTCTCCCAACATTCTTTTGAGTTCTGCGCCAGCAGTTTTGCCTTGTTGGTCCCTAAATCTCTAGTTTGTTTTAATAAGCAGAATCCAAACATTTCACTGTGAGGCAGTGGAACACACATTAATGAATAATGGTTGGTGGCTCATATTCTTTCTCAGTCTCCCCAAAACAACAGGCGTGCAGATGAAAAGGACCATGTGCTACACACAAAGGCACACTGCCCTCCTATTTCCAAGAGAGAGGTAACACTCTACCAGGCCAAGGTAATAGCCACATATAACATCAGTTCCGTGAGTCTTTACAGTGGTTTCACGTAGAAAACCACCACTGTGATCAAGATGCAGGGTGGTTCAGTCAGTCCAACATCAGTTCACTGTCCAACTTAGGCTCAGGTCATGCTCTTCCTGTTCATGAGTTCGAGTTCCACAGCCAGCTCTCTGCTGTGAGCACAAAGCTGGCTTCAGAATCTCTGTGTCCCACCCTCTCTGCCCCTCCCCAACTTGTGCATGCATCTGCACACTCTTTCTCTCTCTTTTCTCAAAAACAAACAAACAAAAACAAACATTAAAAAAAAGGTGCAGATTATTTCCATCACCCCAAAAAGATTTCTCAGGCCCCTTGGCAGTCTGTCATCCTCTATCCTCAGCCACAGAAACCGCTGTTTTCCTTTCCGTTGTTACAGATTATATTTCATAAAAACGGTACCATACGTTACACATGATGCACACAGGTTTGCACTGTATGCGCATGACTTGGTGACATTTCTTTCATGCAGCATGAGGATTTTGAGTTTCATCCATTTCGTTTCATGTATCAGTTGTTGGTTTCTTTTGATGGCTGAGTAGTATTTGTGTTACAGTTTAAAATGAGGAATATGTATTTGGTCTTCTTCCTTTCTGTTGCGAGGCTCCTAAAAACCTTGGAATTTTCTAATCAGTGAGAGCAATAAAGGTGTTGTTTTTAATGTTACTGAGGTGACTTTTGAATGGGGACTGGTTCCCAGAGAAGTCAGCCCTGTGATCAGTGGATTGTAGTTTTCAGTTCTACCCTGACCCATGGGGAAGGGTCAGGGGCCAGGGGTTGGAGTAATTGTCGATGGCTAATTTAATCATTTACGTCTAATGAAGCCCAAAGGACATGGCTCTTGAGAGTTTCTGAGTTGGTGAAGACACGGAAATTCAGACAGAGTGGAGTTCCTGGCGAGCTTCCGGGCCCTTCCCACAGACCTTCCCCTAGGCATCTCCTCCTGGCTGTGCCCGAGTTACAGTCTTTAATAACCTGGTCATCTTGTAAGTAAAAGGTTTCTCTGAATTCTGTGAGCCACTCTAGCAAATTAATCCGACTCTAGGAGGTCGCCATTGGAACCTTCAATCTGTAGCGGGTACATCAGATCCCCTGGTAACAACCTGGGCTTGTGATTCGCATCTGAATTGAGAGAAGTTTTCTGAAACTGAGCCCCCAACCCCTGGGACCTGACGCTATCTCCAGGGAGTGTCAGCATTGAGTGGAATTGTAAGACACCCAGCTTCTGTCCGGGAATTGCTTGATGGTGTAGGATAAAACACTCTTATAAAGTCAACTTGGTACCAGGATTTTAGTATTCAGTTGTACTGATTGTTTGCCTATTCAGTGCTGATGGATATTGGGGTTGTTTCCAGTTTTGAGCTATTATACATAAAGCTACCGTAGACCATTTCCTACAAGGCTTAGTGGACATGTATTTTTCATTTCCTTTGGGTAGATGCAGCTCTTTCTTTTTTATGGCATTCTCGTTTGGGGCCACTTGGTGATAGCAGTTGGATCCTCTCTAACCAATCTAGTTGCATATCATAAAAGAAAAATCTGATAAGCTACAGATGAATGTATCAGAATTACACTTTCCTCTTCTATTATTTAAGTAATTTATTCATCATCTTTGCTTATTTTTAAATATTTAATATTATATGTTCAGATGACCAAAGAAGCTATTCATCTACAAGGGCAACTAGTCTATGTAATCAGACTGTCGTATAAATTGATAACCAATTTTAAATTGAGTTTAAATTACTAAGGGAGTAGTTAAGGCACACAGTGGTCTAACTTCACAGCTGTCTAAGCTGTGAGTAATATCAAACCTCTGCTGAAATAATATGAACTAACTGTGATATCTCAAGTCAGGCATTGCTTGGAGCATAACTATTGACACATCTACTCCAAACAATGGCCAGAGAGCTAGGTTGGGCTCTGCACTGACAGTGGCTCATTTTCAGATGAGGAAAATGAGGTATTAGAATGTTAAGTAATTTGCCGGACATCACAAAGCCAGTAAGCAGCAGACCTTGGGGGACAAGGGGGACTCTATCCAAGGTGTCCTTTCCAGAGGCCACACACTCAACCTTCAGTGACTTTACTAAACTTTGCTGATTGAAGGAAGGAACATGACTTATTTCTCTGTATCTCCAGTGCCTACTAGATTGACTAGGCATTCAATAAACATAACGTATTATAATTTAATAACTCAAGAGTCTTCTAATATAAAGCTCCGAACATGAAACAATTGATCATTTTTTTCTATTTCATTAACATTGTCAAATCACATGACTCATCATACTTTTGTTTTAATTTGTGGGATTTTTTTAAAGTTCATTTATTTATTTGGTTAGGGGAGGGACAGAGAGGAAGAGAGAGAATCTAAAGCGGGTTCCCCACTGTCAGTGCAGAGCCCAATGCTGAGCTCGAAACTAAGGACTATGAGATCGCGACGCTGAGCCAAAATCAAGAGTTGGATGCTTAACTGAGCCCCCATGCGCTCTGTGAATCTTTTTTTTTTTTTAGTTAATTCTTTTTGATAAACTCCTGAGTCAGCAGATCTCATCCAGAAGTGAGTAGCCTGTATGCTATGTGGAATCTCTCCATCCGGGATGATTTACACCCCAGGAAACAACCTTCTGGGTGTTTGATCGACACCTGCTATTTGTACAGAGCCAACAGGTTTGCTCTGATGCCTGAAGATCTAACTCAGTTCGTTAGGTTGAATTCCACATATACTCAGCCTTTACCTCTCTTTTTGGGATTAAAAAGAAAAGAGAGAGAGAGAGAGGGAAGAGAAAAAAGAAATCAAAGTTAAAGAGAACATAAGGCATCTCACATTGAGAAATGACTGTCCCCAGGGAGTCTCCATTCCTGGGGCAGGGTTTGCTCTGCCAGGTATAAATTTTGCAGCAGTAGAACCGAGTGATGGGGGACCTGTAACTTCCGGGCAGTGCTCAGGAGGCAGGGTGGAGGCAGGATTCCCATGGCCCCTCACGCTGGCTCATGGAGGCCCTTCATGCATCTGGAGCAGATCTCTGGTTTCTACAAGGTCCAGAAAGATTTCCAATGGGATCACATCTCTGAGTGCTTTACACTCACTTGAGTCAAGTTGCTTTCACCTCCTCACTCTGTTCTTACTCCCAGGAAGGAAAGGACTTAATGTCACTGTCATATGTTTTAGCTCTCTAAGGAGAATGAAATGCACGGAAAGCCAGTATTTGGGTCTATAGATGAAACTTAGGCATGATGAAGTATTAACTCAAGGACAAATTACCCATGGATCCTCATACTATTAAGTGATTTGATACTTATTTTGAACTCTCTTATATTTCCATTATTTCAGACCAAGCAAGATACTGGACTTGAATTACAACTCAGAATGAGAAAGGCATTGAGGAGGAGGGAGGAGATGCATCTGTTCACTGGACAATACCACTGCTGCCCACTCACCATGACTCTTCCTGGAAATGGAACTGAATGGAAGGCTAAGAGCTTCTGCTGCCTGAATCCGCACGCACATCACCACAGAGGTTATGGGGAGAATGGATCCACCTTCATTCTCCACCAATGGGAAGGAGAAGCTATTCTTTATTAAATCAATGCAATTAAAATAATAAAGATTAGGGGCACCTGGGTGGCTTAGTCAGTTAAGTGTCTGACTCTTGATTTCCACTCAGGTCATAGAGTTCACGTCCCGCATCAGGCTCTGCACTGACAATGTGGAGCCTGCTTGGGATTCTCTCTCTCCCTCTCTCTTTCTCTGTCCCTTCCCTGCTCTCCTCTCTCAAAAAATAAATAATAAATAAAAGATCAAAACTTTTCAAAATGACAGAGTCCTATACAATGGTAGGAAATTCATTATAAATCTACCAAAGATTGCAAATACTGAGCAGAAATCAAACAAGAATAAGAATATGCTCTTTTCTTTCCTATTTCCTAATCTCTACTTCCATTACGAATTATGTGACAAGTTAAGCATCATATTTGGTCTTAAAAGACGTGAATAAAAGGGAGTTTAAAATAGCAATCAAAACGTTTAGAACTATGGAGATTGATGGGTTATTTTTTCTTGAGTTAATTATTAACCATTGCCTAAAATTTCATCTATAAATGGACATGTAGGCTTTCTTGGTAATTCAATTACATTTTTTATTGATTTCTAGGCCACATGGAGGGCCTAGATACTCAGTCAGTAAAGTATCTAACTTTGGCTCAGGGTCATGTGTTCGAGTCCCACATCTACCTCTATGCTGACAGCTCGGAGCCTGGAGCCTGCTTCATATTCTGTGTCTCCCTCTCTCTCTGCCCCTTCCCTGCTCATACTTTGTCTCTCTCTCTTTCAAAAAAATATTTAAAAAATTAAAAATATTTTTATTGATTTCTACAGATTATGTTTATTTTCAGTTTCTGTACTACTAATGAATATATTACTTCACTGGCAGTATTGATTTTAAGATTCCTCCCTTCAGTTTATAACTTTGCATGTGGTGGGTAGTGCTCATAGTTGCAAAACCAATAATTTATTGATAAATACATAGAAATCTTCAAAGACTAATATATCAGTAAAATAACATTTATAACCTTGTATTAATACAGTAATATTAAAATGCTGAATCATTGAATTGGTTATTTATTCCAAGATTTTCTCTACAATGACACAGGAAAGTGTAATATAAATATTGAAGCTCACAGAGTTAAACTTTGATCTAAATTAACCAGTGTGTTGCAGTAGACAGCTGAATTTTTAAAATTTAAATATTTATTTAATACCTATTGAGAGGCTATTATGTATAATATTCTGATATTCTATTTTAAAAAGTAAGTGTCTTTAGAAGTATCTGGGTGACTCAGTTGGTTGAGTCCGCTCTTGATTTGGCCCAGGTCATGATCTTATAGTTCATGAGTTTGAGCCTCATGTCAGGCTCTGCGCTGACAAGGCAGAGCATGCTTGGAATTCTCTTTCTCTCCTTCTCTCTCTGCCCCTTCCCCACTCATGCTCACTCACTCACTCTGTCTCTTTCTCAAATAAATAAATAAACTTAAAAAAAGGAAGTGATTTTATATGGAGAAAACAGTTTAGCCTGGGAAGAAATACTTTGAAAGTGGCATTTAGGAACAGTCAGGGAACCACATGTGAGCACGAGGAACTCAAGTTGCATCTTCAAGAAAACTAAAATCTGGATGGAAGAATAAGAGAAAGCAAATTCTAAGGGAGAGCAGTTTGTGCCAAATATTGAAAAAAATGCAGACCCTAGCCTGTGTCTGGCACATTTAGACAACCTCTTGGGCCAGAGAATGGATTTTACTTGGGAGCATAGGGAGAAATATAGTTGGAAAGTTACGTTATATGCTCTTACTTTTAATTATAAGGAGATTCTTCTGGCATTATACAAAACAGCCTATTTCTCTGCATAGTTGCAAAGCCGTTTTGGAAGCTAACATGAAAAAACGCTTTGTCCTTGATACACTTGGTCTCTCCTTTTCACTTGTTTTTTCCTGAGTAACAGAGCACGAGTTGAGGGAAGAATGGCTATAGAAATATGACTGGGCTAGGGCGTGGGAAAATGGTCTCTCAAGTCTAAGGATCGATGCCAGAAGAGAGAAGAAATTTTTTATGATACTTTAGTCTAAATGACATTTGCTCTGGGTAAATTGCTCTATCTGTTGGTAACTAGATGCCTCTCTTTCTATGCCGGCTATTGAAATTTCCATCATGACAATTATCCCAGTGGGCTGGGTGAATGTCTACTTCCTGCTCTGTGTTTCTTTCTAGATGTCGATTGAATGAAAACCACAAAACGTAAGTGATGTGAAAAGTAGAAAAAAGAGGTTTTGCTCAACATCTGAAAAGAAGAATAAAGACACGAGGGACAGTAAGGAAGACCCTCCTTACCAAAGACTCCATTTGCTCCTTCACGTTCTCCCAGCCTTCCTGGGAGTTGGGTTTTAACCCTGTCACCAATTTGGAAATGGGTTGTGCCTAGTGATGCTGTCATTTTGGGGCCATGGGATTGAAAATACAGTGCATTCCCTCTGTTTCTCTTCTCTTCCAGCAGGGCCTGTAAGAGATCTTGGGACAAGGAGATGATGAGTCTTCCAACAAAAAATAACCCAAATATCTGCGAAAGTTGCCGAATCCACAAGGGAGTTTGTAAGGGTTAGAAACAATCACTCTTGTGTTTAACCAGTGAGGTTTTGTGGCTTGAGCATTGCAGCAATAATTATTGGCAATTAATTGGCATTAATTATTCTGAAAGACATGCATATGCCTCAAACCGGTTTAATGCTGGTTTCTCATGCTTCATTCCGAAGAATATTTAGAGTCGTGTTTAGGACCAAAATAATGGTTTGCTAAAATGTAATACTGCTGGAGAAATCAATGTTGAATTGTCAAGTACCACCTCAACTTTAATTGCACAAAGAGAATAATTATAATCAAAATTAACCTAAATGTAAAGGTCAAGGCAAAAAATAAACTCATCTGAGGAGACATTTACATGAAGATCATGCAGCCAATATATGGATAATTTGAGATCTTGAACTTCTAATACTCTGCACGTCACATAAATAAATAACAAATAATTCAGTACTTCAGTAACCATTATGCAGTATTTCCAGTTGATTTGTTCTATGAGAGCTCAAAATAGTTTTTGATATAAATGTAGCCATTATCTGTAATGTATATCACTATATTTCTCCCCCATAAAAGCCCTTGAATAGAGCTATTGCATTTGAATTGGATACTTTTAAATTTTTTTCTTTTTCTTCTTTCTTTCTTTCTTTCTTTCTTTCTTTTTTATTTTTTTCTCCATAATATTTTATTGTCAAATTGTTTTCCATACAACACCCAGTGCTCTTCCCCTTAAGTGCCCTCCTCCATCACCACCACCTCTTTTCCCCCCTCCCCCTTCCCCTTCAACCCTCAGTTCATTCTCAGCATTCAATAGTCTCTCAAGTTCTGCATCCCTCTCTCTCCCCAACTCTCTCTCCCTCCTCCGTTCCCCCTGGTTCTCCATTAGGTCTCTCTTGTTTTCCTGCTAGACCTATGAGTGCAAACATATGGTTTCTGTAAATTTACGTCCCAGTTAGTTAAGATATAGTGGAATAATGATTTCAGGAGTAGATTCCAGTGAGTCATCCACTATCTATATAATACTAGGTCTTCATTCAACACATATCTTCCTTGGAATTGGATTCTTTAAATAGTTCTGGCAAGTATATACAGAGAAGGAGTTGGTTTTTGCTTGTTTTGTTCAGTTGGTTGGTTAGTTATTATTATTATTTTTTTAGAGAGACAGAGAGAGGCTAGGAGGAGAGGGTTAGAGGAGAAGGAGAGAATCTCAAGCAGGCTCTAAGCCCAGCACAGAGCCCAGTGCAGGGCTAGATCTCATGAACATGAAATCATGATCTGAGCTGAAATCAAGAGTCAGACACTTAAAAAACAAAAACAAAAAACAAAAAAAGAGTAAGACACTTAACCAACTGAGCCAGTTGGGTGCCCCGAGAAGGAATTGTTTTATAAACCTGAGGTGTTTTACCAATGCAGCTGAATTACTTTTGAGTAAAAGATTTGCTTTTGAGAAAGACTGGGTTATTTTGAGAAAAATAAATGCCATGGTTTACTAATCAAAACAAAACAAACAAAACACATCCCAGGTCCCACCTCCCCGCCCGCCCCCCTCCACCCAGGCACCAGCAAGAAACCCAGCCAAACGACCAAACAAAAAACAAGTTCTCTGGGGGACATTAAGAAATTCTCTAAAATCACATGGGGAAATTACAATGGTTTCATCACCATTATGGTAATTGACGTATCTGTAATCGCTGAATATGATTCCCATGTGAATTTACCTTAAATCCCAAGTAGAACAAAACTACAAGATCCAAGGGGCTGAGCAGAAAACGTTAACACAGCAGGCCTAGCAGAACCCTCCAGAGATCTCCTCGGGCTCGGCGGTAGGATGCTGTCTGGATGTGGATTTCAGGAAAGTTCCTCCCGCACCCCTGTTTCTCAGTAAGGGTGGCTCGCTGTACTTAAACTTGCTATACAAATAATACGTCTTATGTTGAAACTGTTTTCCTGCTGAGAGTATGGGATTTCGGCCTGTGCTAGCAGAGGGGGTGTGCCTGACCAGCCCCCAGCAACCACCCTGAGCCTGAATCTCTAATGACCTTCCGGTGTAGACATCACGTGTGCTGTCCAATGTCCGGCTGAGAGATTTAGCGCACTCAGTGCGATTTGAGCAGGAGAGGACTCTGGGAGCCTTGCACCTGTTTTCTCCAGCACTTTGTCCCACGTGTCTTTTCCCTTTGTTGACTCCTTTTTTTGTGTCTTTTCACCCTAATAAATCATAACCATGAAAATGATGATAGATGGAACCCCATCCCAGACTCCTCCTAGGGACCCCCAACATAGTAACAAGAATTGCTAAAATTGTGCATATGTCTGTGTGCTTATTTCTGTTATTCTCATAGACTTACTCAGCTGGAAATAGATGGAAGTTCTGTGAATAAAGAATGGAACTTTCACAGAAAAATAAGATATAACTAAGGTGACTTCTGAAAAATAGGATATATACAAAACAATAAATAGAGGTCTCAGGACTCAACTACAAATTTGTCTCTAAAATAAACATAAATGTCTTATTTCATGTATCAACTTGTGGTTTTATAATTCTATAAGCAATTACTCTGAGGAAAAAAATATGAATATTATAAGAACAAGGATTGGTTTGTAATGCATTTTCAAAATATCCTAATGTGTGTGGACAATTTCCAAGCTTTAATTTCGCCCTCTTCATCTCGCAACTTACATGTTCCAGTCATCTTATCAGTTCTTTAAATCAAAGGAACTACCATTTTGACTTCAAATGCTCTGGTGTCTTTTTAGACTTTATTTAACTATAATATACAAATCTGAACTTTGGCTTCTGGATGATTGAAAGATGAAATATCATATTGTGAAAGAATTAACAAAAAAGTGCTACTGATCATCTGTTTCTCTCACCACATTTTCAGGAGAAAGATACAAAATCCTGACTGATAGGATTGCTCTAAACCTACTCCATGCTGTCATGTTTTTTATGGCTGGTTAATTATTTCTAATTGTATTTTATGGACACTTTATTTGCATTTCAGCTGGCAGGTTCCATAAGTGAAGAACTTTGATGTATTGGTTATGAAAATCACCCGGAATTAAATGAGAATTACTCAAATCATATTTTTGGTTATTATTCTTGTAGTAACTTCATATCACACATGCTGAGGGACATCAGAGTTGTTGACCATGAGAAATTAGACAGAAGAGACTGTGGTGGATCAGTCCATCCTGTGAGCAAGAAGACAACCTTACAAGGTAGGACACTCCTACCTGTATAGAAATACAGAACATGTTGGACAAAAAATAAGGGGCACAAATAACATATGGTTGATTGACACAAATATATCAGTGGTCACATTAAATATCAGTCAAATTATCCAATAACATTCTGCCTTAACTGTCCAAATTAGTATAAACATCTACTATAAGCTTCATACAAAACATACCCTTTAAGTAAAAAGTATTAAGATAGAAGATGAAATTAAACATATTGCAAAAGATGTAAGTTGCAAATATGAACCAAAGGAAAGCTTGGTACAATATACAAAAAACAAATTCAGTATTCTTTGATTTTTTAAAGATTTATTTACTTTTGAGAGACAGAGAAAGAGCACAGTAGGGGAGGGGCAGAAAGAGAGAGGGAGTCACAGAATCCGAAGCTGGTTCCAGGTTCTCAGCTGTCACCACACAGCCTGACAGGGGGCTCAAACGCATGAACTGTGAGATCATGACCTGAGCCAAAGTTGGATGCTCAATCCACTGAGCCATCCAGGCATCCCCAAATTCTGTATTCTTTAAAAAGAAGTATGGTATTAAGATAGAGATGGCTCAAAATATGAAAGGACCAATACATTAAAAACATATAAAAATAGTAAATATATTTGCTTCTAGTAATATAGCCTCTTGAAATTAAAGGTATCAGAACAAGTGAATTGTCAACTTTAAAATGGAATTTTGTGTAATTCTACTAAAGTAGCTTTTAACTACATCAAGTTTAATATTATAGGAAAAGAATAATTCATCAGTTTCAGTGATGGTCAACTAATTAAAAATTCAAAAATATTGAAATCAATGAAGCTCATACATACCATTTCTCACTTCATTCTATATTTACAACTCTGCAGGAATTTTCACTCTGCCATCATTTTAATAACATAGAGATGCTTTCTGTGGGATGTGGACCCTTGGTCACTATTATTTCCAACTTATAAAATAACTAACATTAAAGAAAACTTAATAAAATTAAAAGGAATTTCTGTACTGTGTCTACATTTTTAATAACAGGGAGTTTTGGAGAGATTTTTTAAAAATTACTTAGTGGGGTGGCTGTGTTCATTAAACTTTGTTAAGTATGATTTATGGTCATTCTAGAAAGATTTCAGTCAAGAAGTTATGAACTGTTATGCAAATTGTAAATTACTAACATCTACCAAAGGCAATAGTAAAAGAATATGGACACGCCCCCCGGTGTCCCGTGTTCCTCTTTGCTCGGGTTTTGCTGCCACTCTGTGCTCCAGGCAGGGGTCTGGGGCTCTCAGTCTCTCACCCCTGTGACCCATCCGGACTTGCCTGACTTCAGACCTTTGCCTCCTGTCTTCCATCACTGAACTTCTGCATTCTCATAGCTGAATCCGGATAGCTAGTTTTGTGGCTTATGTATAAACAATGACTTTTAGATGCCTATGGGTTTGGAACGTACTCTTCAAGTTATAATTTCAAGTATTCAATATTCTACCCACTGAAAATAGTGATTAATAAAGAAAATAATGATGAAAATGCTGTTAATTTTAAGCTGTTAACAGATTTTCATGCCCAGGGCCTTAACGCTCATAAATAATTTTTAATAGATATTCAGTGATTTCTGTGAGTGGTGGTGTCACTTCATTGTCTGTTATTTTTTGCTTATGAATAAAATGCTGTTTTCCATTGATATATTGATATATTATCAATTTCTTTTTCTAGGCATTGAAAGACACAAACAAAGAGAAAAAAGAAAAATTACTTGACGTGGCAGTCCTCCCACAGATATGCTTTGGTTTCTGTCCAGTGATTTAAATTGAAGTTTCCAGAAGTTTTTGCAGAACATGGTAGGGTGTGTTGCATTTCCACACTGCCGAAATAAGACTGGAAAGTCCTTCTTTGCTTATTTGTTATTACATAGAATAGGTGGTAACATCCCTTGTGTGATTTTAGCAACCTTATTAAGCAATAATATTTTACTTTCTTTTTCTTGGCTATTCTCATAGACTAATGTCTCATTCTTTTGTTTAAGGATTTCAAATTCTCTGTAGAAAGTAGTGTGTGTGTGTGTGTGTGTGTGTGTGTTCTGTGTGGTGTGATTTATGCAAAGAGAAAAAGACAGATGCCATAGATTGTCTATGCACACTAAATTTAATTTGGGATGAGTTAACATATACAGGCCCTGCTTCTCAAAATTCTGAATGGGTACTTTCAGTATATCTGGGGACCCTAGACCGTAAGAACTCATGGAAAAAAAAACCCACAGAATTTATTTGCACACCTTGATTTAATCATAAGATTAGTGAGAATTTTCTATTGCTTTGATGCTTTTTTATTATCATTACATACAAACATATTTTTGTTTCCTATAGCTTTAAGAGAAAAACTCGATATTATTTGTTTAGTCTTAGAAAGAAAAGAGACCATTAATGTGACTCTCATTGGGTTGTGAATGTCTATTGTAGTGCTTTTTCAGAGTCAATTTTATATTTATTATACTTATCTATTGATTTTTTTAATTTGGGGCTGAAATTCATTTGGAGGCAACTCTGAGCAAATTAAAACCGCTACAACTTTAATATGAAATATATGGCCATATGGAAGACAACCATTCAAAGTGACTCATGACCAATTATAACAGGCATGAGACACGGGGTCCTGCTTTCAAAAAGCCAATAAGATTATTTTCTAAGTTGTGGTATTTGAAACTGAAATTGAGGGAGAGCGGAAAAGAAGTGAGATGTAGATTTTAATAGGTCATTAGTTTGATTGGGGATGACTTGGATGCGATAATACAGAACCCAACTTAGAATCAGTCTGCAGCTCTCTCTTCGCCAAACATTTAAAGAATTTCTCTCGGTTCTTTGCTGATGGTGAAGCCCATGTAGCTACAGAATGATGGCAGAATGGTGGCTGTCATTGGCAATGTCCTTCTGAGTTTCTGTCATCTCTTACTCAGTCGGAATGTGAGAACTTTTTCAGCCCAGATCACCTACAACTGGCCGCAATTCTTTTTGCAGCCCTACTGAATAAAAACAGAGTAGAAAGTTACCATAGACTTTCTTCCATTTTTCCAGGAACATTATCACCTTGCTACAAGTCTGTATATTCAAGGCCATGAATCCTTCATTTTTTTCTAAGAACGTCATAAAATACATCAAGGTATGTTGTAACGAATGACTCTATGCTACTAATCATGACACCAAGAGAAGAACATACTGATAAAAATGCTAAGAACATATCAACCAAGACCAAGATCAAGTGCCGTGAGTGGACCACATATCATTTAAACACATGGCAGATATTTATACGGAGGGCCTCCTACCTGTGGGCAGAGGCGACACAAGTGTTATCAAGACATATTTTCTATAAAAGAGAACAATTTTCAACCATAGAACAGAATAGAAACTGCAGGCTTCAGAAGGCGTAAATAAAAGAATGTTCCCTAAAGGAAGTTAACTTTAAGACAGAATGTTAATGAAGAGTAATAATTAGCTAAGTGAAGAGGTGGGACTGGAACCAAGTGAGGCTCTGGTAGAAATTTTATAATAGCATTAATCATAATAAGAGCTAAAACGTATGTACCACCTACATTATGTACTGGGTCCTGTTTTAAGTACTTTTCTTAAGTTATCTTACCTAGTGCTCATGGCAAGTTTATGAATTAAGTGCTATTACTACATCCTTATGGTAGATAAGGAAGCTGAAGCACAGGATGTTAATTAATGTTACAATGTTACCAATCACCGAGCTAATAATTGGTTGAGCCAGGTAATCTATTTCCTGAGTCTCTATGGCCATTGTCTTAAAGAAGAAACCTTTCTGGAGTATCAAAAAACTTCTAATCAAGACACATGTTGGGGCGCCTGGGTGGCTCAGTTGGTTATGCATCTGAGTTTGGCTGAGGTCATGATTTCACGCTTTGTGAGTTCGAGCCCCGCATGGGGCTCTGTGCTGACAGCTCGGAGCCTGGAGCCTGCTTCTTATTCTGTGTCTTCCTCTCTCTCTTTGCCCCTCCCCTGCTTGTACTCTGTTCTTGCTGTCTCTCGAAAATAAATATAACGTGGGCCTATGTAAGGAAGGTCACAAATATTACCAACCAGCAGGTTCTAGGAAGAACAAATTGCTGGTGAAGCTACAAGGTATGAGAAATTAATTTTTAAAAATGGTTCAATTATGAAATGTTTTGGATGCCTGTATGTTTGCAGGACACATTCAGCCTCTTAGGAATGATTCACGGTTGCTCATGGGACATTTTAGCAAATAAGTTTTTAGAAGAGAAGACCCAGGAGACCTGTTCTCTCTTTCCTTCTCATTTAAGCTCAGGAGCGGAAGTCACTTAGGAAAAGTGTTTGGCGATGTATCTTCTGAGATTGTTGAGAACTTCAGCGTGGGCTGGCGAGCCGCCAGGGCTGTGTCCGATTCAGATTCCAAGGAGTTATGTAGAAGGAGCTAAGGGAGGGTGATTCGGGAATGCTAATTATGTGAGACTGTTGGCTCTTGGCTCGAGAGTTAAGTACACTCTACCAGCCACTGTCCATGTGACAGAGCCCTTTAATGTCCCTTTACGCCATCATTCTAAGAGCAGTCATTGCTGGTTTCCAAAGGTGGAAAACTTTGTGTTTGTTCCTTGGCCCCGCCTCATGGCAGAGAGAGGGGTTGATTCCCCAGAGAATGAAAACGCTTCTCCAAGCCACTGTCTTTTTTATTTGTTCCCACATGCACCTTAGGTAAAAACAAAACAAAACAAAACAAAACAAAAGAAGGTAAAAACTTCAAAGTTCAGATCTCAAACTTTCTAAAAGCAAAAGTGAGCCTCTGCCTGGCTTGGAATGGGATGGACGCTCTCAGGAGCGATCCGCTTCAGGGTCACCTGGGACGTGTTTGGATCACTAATTCTGCGGCAGACAGGGACTGAGGTGAAGTCTCTGGAGGGCGCCTGGGTGGCTCCGTTGGTTAAGTGTCGGACTCTTAGCTTCGGCTCCAGACACGATCTTGCGGTTTCCTGAGTTCGAGCCCCACATCAGGCTCTGTGTAGGCGGTGCAGCTCCTGCTTGGGGTTCGCTCCCTCTCCCTCTCTGCCTCTTCCCCACTCCTACTGTCTCTCTCAAAATAAATGAATAAACTTTAAAAAGAAGTCTCGGGATGGGGCCCAGAAGTGGGTGTTTTCACAAGCCCTCCAAGCGAATCTGATGCACACTGAATTTTGGGAACCGCTGGGCTGGAGTAATGTCCCCACCCTGCTGCTCCTCTGAGGGGTGGAAGCCTGGTTTGAATCCCAGCTTCAGCTCTCACTGTGCACATAGCACCTGCTCATTTTCTTACCTCCTCTTAGGTTTAGTTTGTTACCTACACACTGCAGATGATATTGACTAAGATGACATTCTTATAGAGAAGAGAGGGCAAAACACCTCTCAGAAGGTACCGTTTGCTTCTCAATCACGAAAACTGAAGTGCCACCGAGGGGAGGGTGAACGTGGAAAATAAATTGAGTCTTAGGATAGCAGACACTGTTTGCAGACTTGTGTTCACACACGTATTGTGAGAAAGACAGTTGCCCCCGCTGGCTGATTTTCACAGATCGCCAGCACCTCGCCCACCCATGCTAAAGGGGTGGTAAGTTTCCTAAAACTGATCCTGGTGCGTCTTCCCAACCTGTCAGATGCATCCCCGAAAACAGCTCGGAGGTGAATGGAGGCTCGCTGCGTCGTGAATATCCACCACTCTTCACGTGTGCTTGTTGTAAAGAGCACTGATTCAGTTAAATTAGTGACTACTTAGGATTGGTGAGTTAACGGGGGAGTCTAATAGTTATTCTCTATTAGTGAGTATTAATTTTAAGAGAAAATGTCCCCAATTTGGAACAAACAGGTGATGTTTTCAGAGACAAGACATTGAGAAGAGGGGTTGTCTGCTCTGTCCTGAAGGGAGAGCTTCCCAAATCAGCCTGCTGTCCTGCAGGAGTCAGAGCAGAGCGCCTTCAGCCCAGCTTCCCGGTGACTCTGGCTAATATGTGACCTGCCTTCTCTCTCCATTCCCTTTTCTCCTCATTTTTCCTTACAGCATCAGTCAACTGGTATCTGACCTTTGAAATATGCTTTGCTAGACACGTGAGTTCTACAAAGAAAGGATTCTGCAGGTTTGTTCACAGCTGTATCCCCAGCACTTCAAAATGTGCCCGACTATAGTGACTGCCCAATACATGAGTATTTGTTGGATGAATGAATTATTCTCTTTGCTATTTTCATCACTATATGATCAACAGCATACATGGTCCATATATAGTTTTTCATCAGAAGCTAAATGTCCTGCCCCTTACATTTTATTTTGAACAGTGATTCCGATTCCAAATTTACATTATCAGAAGCCTATCATTCTTAGACGCTGAAGAGTTAGTATCCCTTCTTAGCTAGAATTCCACACTGCAGCCCATGTTACCTTCTTTCTTTTAAAATTTTTTAAATATTTATTTACTTTTGAGAGAGAATGAGCTGGGGAAGGGCAGAGAAAGGAGACACAGAATCCAAAGCAGGCTCCAGGCTCTGGGCTGTCAGCACACAGCCCAACACGGGGCTTGAGCCCACAGACTGTGAGATCATGACCTGAGCCCAAGTTGGACACTCACCTGACCAAGACCCCCAGGTGCCCCATTTTCCTTTCTTTCTGAAACAGTACAAAACAGCAATCTAAGACATCTGTTTCCATTTCATGCTTTCATTTTAATACTCAACATTAAAAAAATAGCGAATAAAAGTACATGATGACCCATGAAAATACAGGGGGAGAATATTGTTTAGTTTGCTATGGTAAATCTCTATTTGGAATAATACAAACAAAAGTCAGCCATCCACAGAGCTTGCAGAGGAAACGTGATTAAGAGGAAGTTCATAGAAAAGAGTGAGGCAGGAGTTTGCTTTTACAACCCCTGTGACAGGACAGTCAGGAATGCGGGAAGCAAAAGAGAAGAACCCAGAGGGGGACAGAAGAGTGACAGAGTACTAGAAGCTCCCGCAGGAGTTGGGGTGGGGGGAGGATGGTGGCAGGGAGGAGGGCAGAGGGCAGGGCTCTGCCCCCCAGCCACCTCAGGGAGAATGGAAATCTTGGGCTCCTTCAGAAACATATCCATATGGCATTGCTTGAAAAACAAAACAAAACAACAACAACAAAAAATAACCACAGTCAATCACTGCCGTCAAGTAACTCAGGAAAGAAGAAGAAATGATCAAGGATTATATTTATGGCCTTGTAGCCTGAGAAACGTGGAAATTATTTGAAAGGGAAAATCTAGGAGAAAATAAAGACATGCGCTTTCTGATTTTATGTCAAGAAAAGACCGAAAGGATGCTCGTTCTCATTTCTGTTTACCATGGTTCTTGTAGAATTTGTCACTTACCTGCTTCCCAGTTTCTATGATTTTTTTTTTTTTTTTTTGGAGAATACCTTCAATAGGCCGCATCCTCAGAATGATTGGAATGGGCAGTCTAAGGGGTAAGGGGGATACTCCGGGCCATCGCCCACCATTTCCCATGTCACCAAGAGTTCTGTTGTGGAATCTGGAAGACAAGTAGGGTCATCGGGTCAGGGATCGGGAGGAGGGGCCCCCTGAGCCGGAACATCCCATCCATTTCCTGAGCCACTAGATTTATAGGCAAGATTATGTATTATGATTTAAAAGTCTTAATAAGGGAGACATTTCACATCACTTCACATGGACTAAGTCTTGTGTTTGATTACGATGTGAATACGGTATTACCCCAAATCATGCCCTCCCTTAGAAAGCACTGGGCTTCCACAGTGTGACCTCTGACTTACACAGACTAACCAAGAGCTGCAAAAGCCTTACGATACACATTTCAATGCATGGATGGCATTTTATTGTGGAAGCTTTTATACATCCTTTTCATTGACAATTCCTTCCATTAAATTTAAACAGTGTTGAACACAGCGAGCTTGATTAACAACATTATTTATTCTCAGTTTCATCTGGTTTGAGAATCTCTATTCATCTGAAAAAGAATACTTTGCTATTCCATCCTTCCATTCATTGGCAAGTAGCAAGAAAACTCCACTGATGGTGCTGAATAAAGTAAATTCATAGAAGGAAAAAATCACGCAATATCCAAACACTTGTGCAGCTATTTTGGGCAGATTGATGTATATGAGCCAGTCGTCTGTGGAGTCTCTGGGCAAACTCAATACAAACCAACACATACACACCCATCATTCAGAATTTATTTGTTTGAATATTTTAAGTTGTATAATGTAGCAAGATATATATTAAACTAAAACTATTGTTATATGCACACATAGACAACTCACATTGTTAGAATTAATACTATAAGAAATAGTAACCATCTAGACCTTTGTCAGTAAAACGTAAATTCAAAGAAAACTTAAATATTGTAGAAATATTTTCTCAAAGGGAGGAGAAAAGTAAGGGCACAAAATATCTTCTAAAATAAAAATTTTATTTGGTCTAGATATTTAATGTTGATTTTGTACTCTTTTCCTCTCCTTCAACACATCTTTTTTATTTTTTAATATTTTAATATTTATTTATTTTTGAGAGAGACAGAGTGTGAGTTGAGGAGGAGCAGAGAGAGGGGGAGACACAGAATCTGAAGCATGCTCCAGGCTCTGAGCTGTCAGCACAGAGCCTGACATGGGGCTTGAACTCAAGGACTAGAAGATCATGACTTGAGCTGAAGTCAGACGTTTAACCAACTGAGCCCCCCAGGTGCCCCCTTTAACACCATCTTAATATCCACTCCCAATAAAGCTTGAGCTAATAATGAGAAGTATCTTCTGAAGGAATAAACCTAAACTGGCATCTTACAACATTATTGCAAAGGATATTTGATTCCCATACTTGGTCTACAGGGTCACATTTATTTGAATATTAAGTGTCAGTATTAATACCATAACATGGCCATTTAAATCTATTGGGAAAAGATGGATTATTCAATATTGTGATAATAAGGCAGCCAGTTAGAAAAGAATAATGATGAATCATAAGTTTACAACTTTTACCAAAATAAAATCCAAAGGGATTAATTATGTGGAAAAAAATAAAGCACTAAAAGAAAATATAGATTATGCAAAATTTGGCATATGGAAGATTTCTGTAAACATGAAACAGAAATCAAGAATCACTAAAACAAGAAGACACATAAAGGTTGTTACCTAAAATATTGTGATATTCTGCATGACAAAACATTATCACAAATATCAAAGAAAGTAAAGATATAATGGAGAAAATCACTTGCATTAACCATGGCACCATGAGCTTCTAATTCCTAAATACCAATCATAATAATTAAAGATAAATAAACCAATGGAAAAATGAGGAAAGGAACTGTCAGAAGTGTCTTCAAACAGGAAACACTTTGAATCAACACAAAATATTATTAATCTTATTTATCATAAGAAAAAAAGCTGAAAAGGACAATAAGATTTCATTTTTTCTAGCAGTTAGCTAGAGCAAAACATTTAATAACTATTGGCAAAATGTGAGGAAAGAGGCATTCTCATATTCAATATTAGTTATTAAGAGATAATTGAGAAAATAATGAACCAAGAAAACACAAAGTGGAGTGGATTAAAAACGATAGGTATTTATCTCTCTATTTTGTCCATGCCCGCCCATCTCAAGGTCATTGTGCAGCTCCCCTCCGTGAAGCCATTAAGAGAGGCAGGTTTACTCCATAGAAGTGCTAGACATCCCCCAGGAAGACATCCTTCCGTCTCTGTATAATGTAAGATGAGGTGTTACTATTTCGGCATTCTGATGGAATGGGGGGAGAGAGAAAGGCAGGTTGTAGATTCATGATTCCCTCCCAGGGCTTCCCCAGGATTTTCCCCACTCCGTGCCTGATAGGAGAGCAAGGACAGCCGTTAGAGAACCTCATGGACGACAGATAGTCTCAAGGATTCACTGAAGATAGCGAAACACTTGTTTCTACTGGAATATATCTGCACACCTTGACCAGCAGAAGGGAAGACAGTGAGCACATGTGATGAATCTTTCTTCTCCTACACTTGGGTTTGACCTGGGAGAGACACGGCAGTATAGCCTCTAGGCACTTGGGCAGTGCCCTGGCGGGTCCTAATGACCAGCTGCTACATGACCAGAAGCGGTTTGTCAAATGCGACTCACACGAATCTGACATTTTACTAAGGACAAGAGTAACTAATGGTCTCAAAGCCCGAAAGCAAGAGACACAAAGGAAAGATCTGGAACCATCAACTTAGCTCTCCACGGTCCTTTCTCACCACTTGACATCCTTTGGACTTGAAGCACATGAAAGGTCCCTAAGTGAGTTGTGCTATTACTTCCATGGAAGAGAGTTATTTTGTTATGAAAACATTTTATACTCAGTCGCACAACTGCTGTAAGCTTATTTGATATTTTCCAAGGAGCTATGCTCCACCGACCCTCAGAGTGTAGACTTGTAGGTAATTCTAGACATCCAGGGACGTCTTGCTTCCAGCACGTCACAGATAAGCAGTCCTACTAGCAAACACTTATCTTCTCGCTGGAATATCTGATAACAGGATGTTTACAAGCAAATAGTTCACTCACCTTTTTTCTTTCTCGGGGGCTTCCTACTGGTAATAGGAGAGAATAAAGCACAAAATTGCTGCTTAATCTTTTCCCTTCCAGATGCTACATCTAAATATTGTCAATTTGTCTCAAAAATATCCCTTACAATAATCTGTTCCTCACGATCCACACATGACATTTAGTTTTCATGTGTATTTTACCCACTCTAGAGAAGTCCTTTGATTTTTCTGTCTTTTGTGAGAATAACATCTTTTTGCAGTTCACGTTGCTTATCCTACAGAAAATCCTACCTTCTCTGCTTTGTCTTTTATTTTTTTCATTTTTAGAACACAAGTAAAATGCTGTTGACAAGAAAACTACACAATATTACGTATACTATGCTATGCACAGTTTTACATTTTTTATTCCCAAATTATTTATTACCAGTTATTATTCATAGGATGCATGGCAAATGCTACCCATCAATGGATAAATTCAATTGTTAACACCATGGATTAACTGTGCCATGAGAGTTTAGTCATTAGTACCAAAAAAAAAAAATTCTAGGGGACAAGACTTTCACATGCCTCTATATGCTTCATCAAAAGCAAGGTTACCTAGATATGCAGCTTTTCTTAGGACCCGGATTCTTGTCTCTGTGACTCTAAACGGATGCTGGATTGACAAAGCAATGGGAAAATGACCTATTTAAGCTGAGAATTGATTCCAGCTGGTGCCAATCAGAATTTGGTTTGCATCTCCTAAGTGCTTTCAAGAAAATAAACAAATGATTGTTTGCTTAGTTCTTATCGATATAGTTCTTGGACTCTAAAATCTAGATCAAGATTTGTACAACCTTTTTTAGAACACTGTAACGATTCTGTGAACATGTTGGGCTCCTAGGGGTGTCACGAATGGCTATTTTATCACCTTATCATTTTACAAAGCTCTCAGATGATTTTCTTGGTGGTATTTATATCATAGACATTCCTCTTGATATAAAAAAAAACATTTATTTGCCTCTTTATATTTATTGAAAGTTCATTGTACATTTCTAAATTGAACGCAAATCCCATTGATTTCTGTCCTTTTCTCTAAGTGAACTCTTTGGGGTAGAGTGCTGGGTCATTTCTTCGTATGACTATCACTTTATACATAATGCTGGTTGGCATTAATTTGATATTGAGTGGTTTTTCATTATTGTAAATTTAACAGTATTTTCCACTGGAAAATGTCAGCATCTTACCCTCATACTTCAAGAGGGCCCTTTATTCTTAATATTATTGAGCCCTTTAACTTCTCAGGAGTGTATCCAACATGCTCTTATAATACTTCATATTTTCTCAATATGAGACCAAAACTGCAAAGTACTTGATGATACCTATATATCTTTTCATGTCAAATCATCATTTTCTGAGTATTAAAAATGAGTAAAAACATTGTGTACTATAATACATTGCTTATAACCATTCACACAAGAGACAAAAGACATCAGATGATTATTAATTCCAGCAATAATAATTGTTTTGTAACCAAGAGTGAAACTGCATAGTTGGAATAAGTGTTCGGTGTCTTTCTGTTGAAAAGCAACAAAAAGAATATGTGGGAGAAATAAAGTTATTTTAAGTTATAGAAAATGAAATGCTAGAAAATCATTTTTCAATAGTTTTAGAGAGAATGATCCTTCTTACTTAAGTCCACTGTCTAAACCATAATTTCTATCATCAAAAAAAATTAAAAGTTGATCAGCTATAAAAATATTTCTGGAAATAAGTGACATCTTGTTTATTTCCACATTAGCATCCACTGAAAAGGACTTGTGAGGTTGGCGGCTTCCAAGAATCAAAGAGCCCACTGGTAAGTATGGTAGCAGGTGATGGGGATAGGGGAACATTAGAAGAATGTGAGTATAAGGGTTACTTTGAGAATAATTCACAGAATGAAGAAGAATGACTTTCTCTACTAAAGGTTAAAGAATTGAGTATTTTTGGTCCTGCAACCAAAAGAAAAATGTCCACTTGAATCTCATAGTCCTTGACATTATTACCAGTGACTGTCACAGTATAATAATAGTCAACACTCTCAAGATTATGTCTAGTCACATATACTTTTTAAAGAAAAGGTGAGTAAAATTATATTATTAGATTATTTGTCATTAACATAACTATTTAGGTTTATTCCATTCCATTTTTATTTTTTAAGGCTTATTAATCAATACACATTCAGCATCTAAAAGCTAGACACTAGGGACGCCTTGGGTGGCTTAGTTGGTTTAGTGTCCAACTTCGGCTCAGGTCATGGTCTCATGGTTCGTGGGTTTGAGCCACATGTTGGGCTCTGTGCTGACAGCTCAGAGCCTGGAACCCACTTCAGATTCTGTGTCTCCTTCTTTCTCTGCTCCTCCCCACCTCAAGCTCTGTCTCTTTCTGTCTCAAAAATAAATAAACATTAAAAAAGAACTTAAAAGCTAAACAGTAGCAAACAACTTGATGAAATAAAGAATATTATATAGGTCATATCTTTAGTTTTATTTGATTCAGTCTCATATGCTCTTGTGTTTGAAATTAGTTGTCATAGGATTAAGTTAATCACAATACATTAAACTCATTTTTGCTTAAATTTCCAATATGAATTTGATTTAATTTCTACTTCTTAGGATCAAATATTCCACCAGAAAATATCACCAATCTAAATTCTATTTCAGACTTAAAACTATGTGATTTGTGGCAAATGCAATAATTTGTCATATTAATAGCCTCTTAAATACAAGATTATAACTGATGATACATGAAGTCAGGTGGTAAATTCCAAGCAGTATAAATGATTACACCCAAAGACTGATAACGGCTAGGAATATTTGAGTAAGTTATTGAATTTTACTAACATTCTTTGGGAGATTAATGCATAAAATAAACAAATAAAGTCAGTTTCTGACTATACAGTTAAAATGTGTCAAAGATTTTCATCATTTGATAACTATGTGACTAACGTAAAGCACCATGTGATCCCTCCTCTTCAAACTTAATGTCACAAGAAAAAAAATTGTTCCTAAATAACTTATTGTGATTTTGTTTTCCACGACTGAATCTTAAAGTATGTCCTCTTTGACCTGAAAACTTAAACGGTGTGTATGTGTGTGTAATGTAATAATTTTAATATGTATGTAATTTTACTAATGTGTTCTATGTATTCTATAAAATTTTATGATCCATTTGTTTAAATATTAGTGATACAGATTTGGGTTAATATTTAATTGATATATGTATATGCTATTGTTTTATTTTAGAAAGAGGAGGAGAGAATGTGAGGTGGAGAGAGGGGCAGAGAGAGAGAAGAAGAGAAAGAATCTCTATCAGACTCTACACTAAGTGCAGAACCTGATGTGGGGCTCAATCCTACAACCCTGGGATCATGACCTGAGCCAAAATCAAGAGTGAGACGCTCAAATGACTGAACCATCCAGAAGTGTTTATATGCTATTTGTCACATGTATTCACTATGAATTTGTTAAAATATTTTTTCTTGCTCAAAAAATGTTTATTTTAAAATAAATCTTAGAACCTGAAACTTCTGTCTTCCTGGTCTCCAAATAAAACTGATGGGACTTGTAAAAACAAGCCCCATTGACTATCAGAACCCAATGACCCAGGGACTTGTCCCTTGGGTGGCAACACAGAAGTTGTGGGGCAGATTTAGGAAGGGGGACACACCCTTTCTCAGACTCAGTAGGATTTTTCTTTGAGGATAGGCTCTTACTCACTAAAATTCCCACCATTTTACTTATTAAAGACGTTCTGTTGTTCTTTTCAAAAACCAAGCACCACCAATTAATCTCTTCATTGGGTGGACCTCACCAAGCCTTTGGAAATTTCTCCTGATCATACTGATTGCCCCACACTGATGGTCTGTTCCCAGTTTTCCTACAACCTCTTGTCAAATACAAATTCAGTCCATTTCCTTGCTTCTCTGCAGAAGATTTCTAAGTCTTAAGATCTCTAGGTCTTCAGCTTGAAATATAACAACAACCATACATATAAATAACTGTATGTATTGAATAATAGTAGATAGTGGAGTTTACTAGACAAACAAGCATTCCATAGATTGCTGCTTAATAAGTGTGGGCAACAACCAGAAGGGTTCTGTCCTTGACTGTTTATTGCAATATATTATCATTTACTTGCTCAGATATAAAAATGCCAGTTAAAAAAATATATCAATAGTGAAAAGCGAGGAAGCTGTCATGAAGAATGGCAGCAACAGTATTTACTACGGACTTTGAAAAACTATAATGAAAGACCAAAACAAGAACTACAAAATGGGATAGGGAAAAAATGTCCAGTCTTGTATGTAGGTGTGTGTGTACGTGTGTGTTTAAGGGAGAAGTATTGCAGGATTGAGTATGGTGGATTCTGAAGTTAAATAGAACTGGGATCAAATCTATGAAATAATCACTATTTCTTTCATGACTTTGGTCAATTATTTATTTCCTAAGATTCAGTTTCTTGTTTCCTAAATGGAAATGTGAGGATTAAACAAGATAATGTACATCAAGTGCTTAGCGTGGAATATAACAGGAGGTAATCACTCCAGAAATATTGGTGGCTATTATCACCATCACCATTATCATTGTATGGAAGAGACTGAAATTAAAATCAATTCATTAAACAAAGGCTGGCTTAATAGTTAATCACAAGCATAATAAGAGCTGCCAAAAAAGGTAAATTAGTTGCATGCTACATTATCAGAAGAGACATAGCTACTTCAAGGCTGGTAAACAACCTCTGTTAGCTCATGGCTGGTGTTTCTTGAACTTGAACATGCACATAAATCACCTGAGAATCGTAGCACATCAGATGCTTACATCGATCTGGGTGAAGTCTGAGAGTCTACACACCAACTTCCTCACAGATGCTGATGCAACCGGCTGTGGACATTAGCAAGAACTCATCTGGAACAAACATTTCATGCTAGGTGCCAAATTTGAGGAATACTGATGATCTTTTGAGGATATTCTTTTCAGGAAAATGATAAAGAAACTGAAAGATTAGAAATTTGTTCGTATTACATACAGAAGGAATAGAAGGCACCGGGTATAATAGCATAAAAGTTAATTTTCTTTAAGTTACATGAAAACCATTAAAAATAACTTATTAAATATTTTCTAAAAAGTGCTTTTTTCTTTGTCTCCCACATTTTTGAGGAATAGGAAACTTTCAGGGACTTTAAAATACTACTTTGTGATACTTGGCAAATGTTATGCATGAAAGTGCCAAAATTGATCATCAGATGTTCCATGTTGTTAATGTCATCTAGTTGGTTAAAGGTCTAAAGTTAATTTTATAGCACTATTGGCAATAGCCAGAATATGGAAAGAGCTCAAATGTCCATCAACAGATCAATGGATAAACAAGATGTGGTATACACACACACACACACACACACACACACACACACACACACACACACACACTGGAATATTACTCAGCAAACAAAAGGATGAAATCTTGCCATTTGTAACAATGTGGATAGAGCTAGAGTGTATTATGCTAAGCAAAATAAGTCAGTCAGAGAAAGACAAAAATATAATTTCATTCATACATGGAATTTAAGAAACAGAACATGAATATACAGGAAGGGAAGCAAAAATAAGATAAAAACAGAATGAGAGAGACAAACTGTAAGAAATTCTTAAAAGCAGAAAAGAAACTGAGGGTCGCTGATGGGGTGTTGGATGGGGAAATGAGCTAAATGGGTGATGTGCCTTAGGGAGGGCTCTAGCTGGCTGCTGTATATAATTGGTGAATTACTAAATTCTATTCCTGAAATCATTATTGTACTATATGTTAACTAACTTGGACTTAAATTTTAAAATATGGACTTCGGGAAAGAGAAAGAAGGAACAAAAGAACTAGAGAAAGAAAGAAGAAAAGAAGAAAGAAAGAAAAAAGGAAGGAAGGAAGGAAGGAAGGAAGGAAGGAAGGAAGGAAGGAAGGAAGGAAGAAGGAAAGAAGGGAGAAGAAAAGAAAGAAAAAAATACTGAAAAAAAGGTCTAAGGTTAAGAAAGAAAGAGAGAAAGAAAGAAGGAAAGAAAGAAAGGAAGAAAGGAAGGAAGGAAGAAAGATGGAAAGATGGAAAGATGGAAAAAAGAAAGAAGGAAAGAAAGGAAGGAAAAAGAAAGAAAGAGAAAGAAAGAAAGGAAGAAAGGAAGAAAAAGTACTGACAAAATAAGATGTAAAGTTTATTTTAAATATCCATTAAACAGTCTATGATATATATATCATTGGCTTTGCCTGGAAATCCATAAACACTCTGCATTTGAAAATTCACACAAGTATATATACAGGTAGATATATAAATATCTACTTATGATGTAACACATAAAGTATAGGCAAATACAAACTGATTTGTGGAACTAGCTACTATAAGAGATAAACTGAATATTCTAGTAAAACAAAGATATAACATATATTAAATTTTATATCAGTGAACTAAATTGAAAAAAAAAAGTTCCATTGCGATTCTAAGAGTCAGATACATAGCCAGATTTTTTCTTTTTATTTATTTATTTTGAGAGAGAAGGAGACAAAGCACAGGAGCAGAGGAAGGGCAGCGGCAGATGGAGAGAGAGAATCACAGACAACCTCTGAGCTACCAGCAAAGAGCCTGATGTGGGGCTTGAACCCATGAACCATGAGATCATGACCTGAGCCAAAGTAGAGTTGAATGCTTAACCAACTGAGCCACCCAGAGGCTCTATATCATATATATACCATTCTATATCATATTTAATTCATTTTTCAGAAAAATATGTCATGCTTTATTCCTAAAATAATATTAGCTATGTTTATCATTATAATTGTGGTTATAAATCTATAAAATAAACAACTATAACTGGAAGTAGTGGATTATAAGCAAATGACCATGTGATAGCCTCTCATTCTTTTAAATTGTTCTAAATGAAACACCAAATCTCAAGCGACTTAGCTTATTGTGATGCTGCCTCATTTTCATATTGGATTTTGGCTTCCCTGCCAGGATCACTATTAAATAGATTGCAAGTAGCACAAATAATAGTACTTTGCTTCATCAAAGTCACAGAATTTATGTCTTAATTTAAAAAATGGGGATCCAAGTGTGTGTGTGTGTGTGTGTGTGCATATGTGTGTGTGTTGCATTTGATTTCCTTAAGATGTTTCAGCATTGCCAGCATTATTCAGATTTCAATGTGGGCGAGTGGCAGGGACAATACGAGTCTGCCTGCAGTCAGCATTCTCTCCTCCCAAAAACTGTGGCCAAAATAAAACCGCGGGAAGAATGTGGAGGGAGGAGCGTTTGGAGAGCGTAAAATGTGTGGGCATCGTTCTGTGCATGATAGGTTAGAAATAAAAGAGATTGATTATGCTAAATTTTAAATCTTCAATCAGATATCAAATTATGCAGTGATGCTCTAATTATCTCAGTAAACAATTCTAAAAATAGTGCTGAGTCCATGAGCTGTGACATGCTCTGGGCATCCTAGTCTACGCAGTATTCTCACATGCTAGATTGCACCCTCGACATTGTCACTGGCTGAGATAAAGTGAGAGACCTGTGAAAAGGGTGCAAATTGGGAAAAGAACTTTAAATGTCCTCTTTAAAATGGAACCTTTCAGGGGCTCCTGGGCGGCTCAGTTGTTTAAGCTTCCGACTCCTGATTTCAGCTCATGGTCTCATGGTTTGTGAGATCAAGCCCTGCATGGGCCTCTGCTGACATTGTGGAGCCGGCTTGGGATTCTCTCTTCCTCTCTCTCTCTCTCTCCCTCTTTCTCTCTCTCTCTCTCTCTCTCTCTCTCTCTCAGAATAAATAAATAGATATAAAAAATAAAATGGAATCTTCCAATTCTGGATTATACTCAGGCTCTTGGAGAGGATGACATTTAAGAGGCAATGACTATACATGAAATCTGGTCTTACTAACTTCCTGCTGACCAAAGTAGGTTGGCCTTCTGCCTCGTTTTGTGTGCATTGTTTTCTATTTTGATACAAGGCAGTAGACAAATTCGTATTGTTTCCTATCAGTGGTTTGTCTCAGCTTTCTCTAGTAGTTTGAAGCCTGACTTGATAGTTATGTCAAAGAAAAGCTTGTGGCTGCCCAGACGGGGCAGTGGCCAAAGAGGTGAGTTTAGAACAATGGAAATGACTCTAATTCTGTCCACTTCCCATATTGTAAAGGAAGCGTGGAACAGTAACTGATTGAAAGGGACTGTGCACTATTTGAAGAGAATCAGTACAATATAATCACCTTTTAAGATCAATATAACTTACCCTTAAATATACTGTCATATGCAAAGTGAGGAAGCCGCTAAAAATACCTGAAAAGAATCCGTAGATAAAACTGACTTTCTTATTTTATTACAGTCTGAAGTCACTCTTTGAAACAGTATTCATTCTGGTCTAAGAAATTAATTTGTATTTGGCTCTTGCTCAGTTAGCTTGTAGATATAGAACTGAATCATGGGAGATGTATGCAGGGCTCACAAGTGTCTGAGTGCTGGGTCACTGGTCCCAAGAAAGGTCAGAATGCCTTTGCACGTACAAATAGACATTATGTTTCTGTCTCAGTACTTAAAATTTACCTTTGTCATTATACAAAGTCGATACACTTTGATGAGCAATTAGTCTTTCCCTTTGACGCCAGCTTAGGAAATCTGTTCTAAATTTAGATGGAATTCTACAGTCAGATTGAATGGTGAAAACATAATTTCTTCTCTTGTATAATATTTGAAAGACCAATTTATTGAAATACAGCTTCCGCCTCAGCTTTCTACAAGTAGAGACAGAGTTTCTATTTAGGTTTTTCAAAAGTAAAAAGATTTTGCTTCTAGTACATGTGAGTTTTATAATGTACAACATGAACATGTCATTTGGGGATGACTGTTCCCTCTCTTTGACTATTACAACTGTGATTGTTACTTTTTTGCAGTAGGAGAGGGAGCCAGAGAACAAGTGGGTGAGGGACAGAGAGAGAAGGACATAGAATCTGAAGCAGGCTAGGCTCTGAACTGTCAGCACAGAGCCCGACGTGGGGCTCGAACTATGAGCCGTGAGATCATGACCTGAGCCCAAGTCAGACACTCAACCGACTCAGCCACCCAGGCACCCTGTAATTTTTTATTTTAAAATTATAATCCCTCCATCACCTATTTCTATCCTTTATAATGGCAATTGCAGTTTTTCTTTTATAATTTGTAGGAGACAAAACATTAGTTATAATTAAAAAGCCTGTTTATAATATTTCCTTAAAAAATTAGTGGTAAAAATTAAGGTTTATTTTCTGGTCTTGGTAAATCTTGCCATCCTGAAGTTGGTAAAGAAGATAAGTTTGTTAACAATGTGGAATCATTTTCATACTTTCATTTGTTGAGAGAGGTGTATTTTTTATTTAATGCATTTTAGAATACATTTTTGGATCCATAAGACAGTGATCCATTAAAAACCAATAAATGAAAAAATGTTATTCTCTAAAAGAAATAGACTACCTCACACTTCAGATACATAGATTAGGATCATTGATTCGGATGTTTGGCGGCTCCATAAAGTTATTGCAAAGATTGTTCCATTAGATCACACATGGCTACTACAGAATGGCATATGGGCTGCATCCACCCACTAGACAAATAAAAAACTACCAACATTTGTCACAGATAATGCACTCTATTTACCAGATGCTAAAGAGATTAATCCACTCAGTAGATTTTGAGTTTATAATGACCATCTTATATTAAACTCACTGTCTGGCAGGAAATAGATACAGATTTAAAAGTGCAGTGACTCTACATCCAAAACACAAGGGACACATCTACTTTTGCTGACAATATTACCTGAATTCGAAGGCTAATTGCCAGATATTTACTTAAGATCAGGACTAGGCAGTAATCTGACATGGATTGAAAGCTTGAGGAACTAGAGCATTTTTTAAAAAAAGAAACCTGTATAAGAATGTTTATAACCAATTAATTCATAACAACCTCGAACTGGAAAAAACCCAAATGTACATCAACATGTCAATGAGTAAACAAGTTATTGTGTGTTTATACAGTAGAACTTGGCCATGATTATGAACGTTTAAATGCCAGGAAAATCAGAGAACAGTGAGGTCACTAACCAAAAAGAGAAATAGGTTTGGCATTGGGGAGAAGAATGAAGTTCAATTCAACTTGAAATTTGTCAGACAGACTCCAAAGCAGAGGAAATACAAAGAATATAATCCCTGCCTTCATTGTTTAGTGGAAATGAGGTCAATCAAGAAGCTTATTCTTTAGGTTTATTGTGTCTATTAATTTAAAATAATAATATTTTTAAATGACTTTCTCATAACCAAGGGGACTCTTAAAAAGTGCCCAGTAGTGAATAACAATCCATTAGCATTTATGATTGTTTTAACTGAAACAGCAATTTATTCTGAATCTCAGAAGTAATTATTTGTTGGACTGCTTCTTAATTTTATTAACATACTGTTTGGTCCATAAGAAAAGAATGAATTAAAATGTTATTTATTTCAGATCACTTATGCAGAATATATTGAGTACATTGTACTGTAATTATTATGCACAAGAACCTAACTGTGCACTTGAACCTAAAAATTGTAACATCTTCATTTGTATATTTGTTCATTGAGTACATTGTATTGTAATTATTATGCACAAAAACCTACTGTGCACTTGAACCTAACATCTTCATTTGTATACTTGAGTCTAAAATAAAAATGGTGGACAAGGTAGAAAGTATGGATAGAAAGATATCTGACCTCACTTAACATTAACAGTTTAATGATGTTGAATTTTATCCTGACCAGGACTTTAAAATACCATAAATTCTCTACTGCAAGTTTCTTCCCCTGGAGTAAAGAGCATTTCATCTCTGAACACGTATCTTCCATGTTACAAAGAATTTACAGAACTTACGGGAACTCAGGTAAGAGCCAAATGAATGGTTTTTATTCTATCTTTCAAAAAAGTCAATTTTTTTCATCTTTTGTAAGTCAATGTTATAAAAATTACATGAATACTCTGTGCTTCATGCTACTGAATTAGGTGAAATATGGTCTATGGTGACTGAATTCTGAATGTTTTCACTGACGCTCTCTCTTTTTCAATGTTCAACCTTATATAGAGTAAGCAATTTAATTAGAATTCTGCCCTGTAAGCCACTAAAAGTCTTATTAATAGGCAGAATAAACATATTTATAACTAAACCTCTCTTAAGGGAAACAGCTATTACATACATTCGATACATTTAAAAATATTTAAAATAACTACATTAACTTCAATGGTGCTGGTTCCTGTCAAATTTACATTATAATTTTCATGCATGCATCTCACTGTCCCACATGCTATATGATACAGTGTCATAAACTCAAGGAGGTTATTGAATGTAATTATTAGCATGTATATAGTAGCATTTTTGACAAGTGCTCAGAGTTGTAAAATGTTTATTATGTTTAGACATAAAAAAAAACATAGGATAGATTTACTTTATATTCTGGTGATGTTTGTTACTGTTTTTAAGACTATACTGTTTCCATAGTTACAGCAATAAGCTCAAAACCTCTTTTTTCTTTGTAACATGCTAAAGGATAACTTTATAATCCACTCATGGAGTACAATGTTCACTGAACACACTACCATATAAATATAGCTTTTATTTTACTGTCAGGCCACCCTATACCACACATGACATTATGAGCAGGAATTTGGGCACTGAATATGAATAATGCTTAATATGGTCAGGGCTTTCCTCAAAACAAGCAAAAAGAAGGAGGGAGACACAGGACAACTTTCAGTTTACTTGATTTCGTTCTATTTCTACAGTTACGCAATCTTATTTTCACTCATGGCACTCTAAGACACCCATTTGTTTATGCAAATCAGTGCTTGAAAATTAGAATAAAACTGCAGTTTCCTACATCAGTGGAGACCTATTGTGACTTCGAAACAGTAAACATTTGACAGAAGCTTCTGGAATGGTGGTCTTCTCTCCTCCCACTTTCACATCACAAGACTTTGGGTAAAGGTGAACCGTCCTCCAATCTCCCTTCGGCACCTAATTCTGCTCATCATGATTACGTCACTTATGTCCTCAGCCTTTTCTTTGAGCACCAAAAGGACAAAGATGACAGAGAAAGACTGACTTCTCCCCAGCCGAAGGGGCACGTGAGCAAGACAGGAGTTCGAGCAGTGAGCAAAGCTGCATGCGCACAGAGAAAGCATGATTCGAGAACCTTGCTGGTCATCTGTTGACTTTAAAGACTGCCTCCTTTGGAGACACAAGTATAGAAATGAACAAGCAAAGGTGAAGAAGCACCTTTGCCCAAACACCAATTGCTGAGAATTATTGTTCTTGTACTTTTTGATTTCCATGTTGCACGTACAGTTTCAGAACAAGATGGGTGCGTTGGCAGCAGTTACGGCTTTGACGAGTAACCACATCAGCTGACTCTTCCTAAACCACCTACTACCTGTGCTGCCTGATGTCAGTGTCTAGTGGCTGAAACACACTGGTCATCGGTGGCATGGTGAGGTCCTATGAACGGGGTCAGCCCGGTTTTTCATTAAGGAAAAAACATATATGGACTCCATTTACCCCTTTCATTTTCCTGAAGTTAGGAGATTTTGTTCTCAATTTAAAACCGAATACTATTATCAATATCCTTTGGAAATTCTACTTAATTAAAATGCTCTAGTCATAAAATTTGCCACATAAAAACTTAGATAGGTTTTTCAATTAACTGCATTTAATTAGAACTATATAATATGGAGTGGATTTGCTGTGTACCTTATTCTAATCAAAGAGGCTTGGGTTTGGTCAAAAGAAAGAGAACATTAAAGAAGTAATGGATAGCAATAGGATAAAATGTTCTTCATTCCAAATTAAGTTCTCCTCTGGCTGACACAACAAAGGGAAAGAGCCTCACATTTTTGTTTAGTTTGTCAATAATGCATTTCCAGGACTGCTGGTGCTGCAGCCTATTGCCGGCACAGAGCAGTCGTGGCTCAGTCCACAAGGCAGTTTTGTGTCTGTGCCCAGTGCACACTCATGTTACCAGGAGTTTTCATGGCACGGACTTGGAAAACGAAAAACCGGCATGTAAATCATGTGATTTATAAATTGTGTTTTCTTCAGTTCAAAAAGACAAAATAATTTCTACTGGCATTTTCAATAACAAGGCAATGAGATTCTTCCCCAGTCTTTAAAAAGAAAGAAAAAAAATGTGCTGTTGGGAAAACTATATGATCAAGGTCTGTCATCTGGATTTCTCTTGAAGGACATGGTGATTATTTTCAAGGATGTGGCCCATAGTGATGTTGGAACATCATCCCCAGTTGAAAGCATGCTTCTTTCCATGCAAAGCACATTCGTGACAAAACTTATAGGAATAGAATATCCTGAAGTCAGCTGGGGCATTCCATATTTATAGTCACAGATTAATATTTATAAATTTGCATTGGAAAGCTTTTCATGCTCATAAAATCTTGATTCACAGAGTAAAATGCTTCTTTTGATGTAGTTCAAACTATAGTGAGAAGAATACAAGCATATATTTTAGATCTGGAGACTTCAGATGAATGCTTAATCTGAGCCACAGGCAACCTGGTGAATCAAGGCATTTAACAGAAAGAAGGAACATGGGTCAGCAAAGCTTGTGGCTTGACCTGAGCCAACGGGAGTACGTAGATGCCTGCCACCCGAAGGAATGTTCACTACTTTGTGTTAACTGGGCAAGACATTTATTTGCTTGCTGTTGGATTTATTTCTATTATTTCTTCCATTGAATTAATACATTAGGAGTCTCTCTATTCAGGTAATACCAGCTGCTAGAGCCCAAACCAGAGCAGAAGGGTAATTATTGCCCACACAAAGTCCAACTAGTGATGGTCATGAGTTGCCTTTTCTGGAAGCAGAAATCAGATGCCCTGTGGAATGAGGGCTATTGATTAGGGGTTGAGGGTTGTGGGTACCAGAAAGGCAATGGTGGATTGTGGGTACCAGAGAGGCAATAGTGGGTTGTGGGTACCAGAGAGCAAGACTGCTTAGAGGGAAAAGGCACAGTGAGAGAGAGTGAGAGTGCACGTGTAAATGGGGGAGGGGCAGAGAGAGAGAGAGAGGAAGAGAGAGAATCTTAAGCAGGCTCATAGCTGTCAGTGCAGAGCCCCACAGGAAGCTTGATCTCATGAACTGTGAGATCATGACCTGAGCCGAAGTCAAGAGTCTGATGCTTAAATGACTGAGCCACCCAGGTGCCCCTATTTTGGATTTTTGAACCATCTCTGATCCCTGTGACATATTCTTCTTGTTGTTTGGTTCTAGGATCCTTTGAAGACAAAAACTATTTTAAGCTTATGAGCCATACAATAATAGGATGCAATTTGGATTTGACCCCCAGGATGTAATTTACTTACCCCTGATTTGTATTATTTTCTTGTTAATTTTCTTTTTTTATTCTATTTGAGAGAGAGAGAGAGAGAGAGAGAGAGAGAGAGCAAGCAAGCACAAAGAGAGAGAGGAACAGAGAGAAGGGGAGAACCACAGCAGTCTCCACAGTCAGTGTGGAGCCCAAGTAGGGCTTGATCTCACAACCCTGAGATCATGATCTGAACTGAAATCAAGAGGCAGATGTTTAACCAACTGAGCCACACAAGTGCCCCTATATTAAAGTGGTTCTGACTTTTGTCACACTCCTCTCCCCCCACCCCTGCAATGCAGCATAGTTTTGATTCACTACCTTGGCTGGGGGGTGGGCAGTTTTACAGGCTTGTGCTTGGCCCTCCCATGATGAGTGACATCTGTTACCAGGCTCCCATGTGCCCCCATTCCAACGGGGGTCATGACTACACCAGGGGTCTTTAGATAATAACCTCAACCTGGACCCTGCATCCGACAGTCCTCAAAATGGTTTGACATACTCCTTTCTCAGCAGTGTGGGTTGGACTGTGTCCTGCCAGTATTTGTATGTTCAAATACTGACCCCAGTGCTTCAGCTGACCTGAGTTGGAAACAGACCATTGCCATTGTGATGCAGTCCTTAAGATGAGGTTATACTGGAAAGGGTAGGCTCTAATCTGATGGGTGTCCTTATAAAACAAGATTTGCACCCAGACAAAAACCCAGAATGAGTCATGTGAACACGAAGGAAGAGTTTGGGGTGCTGTTTCTACCAGATGAAGACCACCAAAAATGGCCAGCAAGCTAGCAGAAGTTGAAGGAGGGGCCTGGAGCAGATTCTCCCTCATGGCCCCAAAAGGAGCCAACCCTAGGGTGCCTGGGTGATGTCAGACTCTCGATTTTGGCTCAGATCATGATCTTGCAGTTGGTGGGTTCAAGCCCCACATTAGGTTCTGAACTGACACCTCAGAGCCTGCTTGGGACTTTTTCTCTCCCTCTCTCTCTCTGCCCTTTCTCTGCTCACTCTCACTGTCAAATAATTAAAACAAAACAAAACAAAAAAGGAGTCAACCCTACTGATACCTTGATCTGTGACTTCTAGCCTCCAGAGCTGTGAGAGAGAATACATTTATTTTGATTAAGCCCCCTCATTATAGCATTATTTAGAAACTAATGCACTTGGAACACACTCACTCATGGAGATGACTGTAGAGCTCTTGGCAGAAGGAGAGAGGAAGCATTGACGAGGGGCATGTTGAGTCCTTCCTTCGGGAGACATGGACCCCCTTCAGTCAGTGGGTCCGTTCAGAAACCTGGCTTGAGTCCAGAAATGGAGCAATGGATTTGGGGCATTTGGGTGACTTTCAGCACCCTGGGCATATCTCCTTGATGTGTTCTGATAGTACCCTGCTGACTTCCTGTCCAAGTTGTTCTTAGCGTTGTGCATTCTATTAATTAGTACCATAACTTTCCATGGATTAGCCTTCTTTCCTGCTCTTGATCCAACATGATAATGCTGATGCTCTCTCCACTCTTTCTCTTTTAGGCTCCTGTTATTGCTGTTGCTATCTGTATGTGTAAGTCTGCAATGGCTGCTCTTGCCACACGTCCTGGCATAGGAAGAACCACAGGTAAACATTTGCAGATGCCCGTGCCTTTGTCACCAGCTCATTCCTCATGCTGGGACTGAGCTGATGGTTGATGGTGGGCCCTTTGAACTTTATTATGGATAGGAGCCCTCTGCAGGTCTTACACAGTGTACTCACCCTGACTCGCGCAGTTACCCCAGGCTTTCCATCCATTGGCCAACATCTGCCATGTGATTCTAGCATCTCAACCTCACTTAGTGCAGAGATGCAAAGTGCAGAGATGCGCGGACATGCATCTGGGCTGAAAAGAGGAGAATGAGCTGAAAATCTTTATATACAATTGTAGACTCATTCCCCACATTCACGCACAGAGTTGTGCATGTCTGGCATCTGTGTTCTTTCCCAGCCTCTGTGTAGGAGATCCAAGCTTTCATCTCTGGGGAAATTAAATTTTCTTAATAGAAGAGTAATCCATAGTCTAGAATTTGGTTATCTCTCAGCATAATTATATCTAGCTTGCTTCCAATCATTCTTAAGTAAATCTGACAATGGACAAGTCTTATAAATGTACCCAAATTTCCCACTATCTTTTAATCACATTATTCTTTAAAAATATAAAATAAAATATAGACAAAAAGATACTTTAGAAAGCCTCCAAATTGAAGTACACATTGAGATTTCTACCAAGATGAATAAAAACAAAATCAACTAAATATACCAAGGTGAAATCTCATAAAATTTAAGGCAATCAGGAATAATGAGAATATTCTGAATATTTCCAGAAATAAAAATACAGTTAAACTACACAAGAAAGAGTTTCAGATTTTTTTCTTTTCTTCTTATTTTCAGTACCAGACTTTAAATGCTTTCAAAATGTGAAAGAAAAAATGTTTTCAATCTAAAATGTTATATCTCTCAAAGCTATCAATTAAATGAAAGTCAAATAAAAGACTCTCCAGTAATGGAAGAACTCAGAACAATTTCTTCTCCTTGCAAGCTTTTCTCAGGAAACTACATGAAAAAGAATTTCGACCAAACAAAATATTATTATTATTATTTTAATACAATTTATTTTCCAGTTGACTAACATACGGTGTATGCAGTGTGCTTTTGGTTTTGGTGATAGATACCCGTGATTCATCACTTATATACAACACTCAGTGCTCATCCCAACAAGTGCCTTCATCAATGCCCATCGCCCATTTTCTCCTCTTCCCCACCCCCCATCAACCCTTGGTTTGTTCTCTATATTTAAGTCTCTTATGATTTGCCTTCTTTTCTGTTTGAAACTATTTTTCCCCTTCCCTTCCCCCATGGCCCTCTGATAAGTTTCTCAAGTTCCACATATGAGTAAAAACATATGGTATCTGTCTTCCTCTGACTGACTTATTTCACTTGCATAGTAGCCTCCAGTTCCATCCACATGTTGCAAATGGCAGAATTTCATTCTCTCCTCATTGCCAAGTAGTATTCCATTGTGTCTATAAACCACATCTTCCTTATCCATTCATCAGTTGATGGACATTTGGGTTCTTTCCATGATTTGTTGCCAAACAAAATATTAAACCAAAATGTGTTAGAGCTAATGTATCAATTAGGTCACTTTTCACTTAAAAATATTTATTTATTTATATATTTTTTAAGTTTATTTATTTTGAAAGAAACAGAGAGAGAGAGAGAGAAAGAGCATGCACAGGATGTTGGTGGGGAGACAAAGAGAGAGAGAATAACTAACAGGCTCCACACTGTCAGCACAGAGCCAGATGGGTTCAAACCCATGAACTATGAGATCATGACCTGAGCTGAAACCAAGAGTTGGATGCTCAACTGACTGAGCCACCCAGGCACCCCAATGTCACTTTTCATTTTAAATACCTGAACACCAATAAAAAAAGAGCAGCAGCAATAATAATAATAATAATAATAATAATAATAATAATGGAATGTGTCTACTTATTTCAACAGTTTAGGGGTAAGGGTGATGTGAGTCTCAAACAATACTCTCCACTTTTGATTCCCCTCATCTTTTAGGTCACTCTTTTACCTGTTGACTCAATTCTCTCTTCCTTTGACTGTAGAGAAATGCAGCAGATTCAGACGCATCCTCTAGCCTCATGTTCATAGGAGAAAAGAGAGCTTTCTCTCTCTCTCTCTCTCTCTCTCGCTCTCTCTCTCTCTCTCTCTCTCTCTCTCTCTCTCTCTCTCTCTCTCTCTCACACACACACACACACACACACACACACACACACACACACACACATAAAAATATAAGGCCGGAGCACTCTTCTTGGCCCAAAGTGATTAATCCAGCAAAACTAGAATCAGAAGAATTAGTTAGAATAAATAGTTTAACCTGTTAAGAATCCTCTTGTTATGAAAGTCATTCTCTGGGAGTGGCATAAGGTGATTCCCCGCAAAAGATTTCATGGATGCTGAGAGAGCAGCAGATACCAAATACCCACTCCACTGAAGAAACAAGAAATAGTGCATGGAAGAACAAATGAGTGAGGGCTGGAAGAGAGGACATTTAGATGAGAGATTACCCAGGATCAGTCAGGAGCTAGAAGAGAGGACTTTAGGTTAGAGACTGCCAAGAAAAAAAATATGTAGTTTTGCTAGAATGCTTGCTAGGTTAAACTTCTTAAAAAATAATTTTGTTACAAAGAGGACATTACAGTAAGAAAAAGTCAGAAACTCCAATGAAAAACAAAATTCCTAAGTGAAAGGAATATAATTACGGTACACCTTTGGACTTTGGAGTGAACTGTGTTTACATGATCTTCTTATTGTAAACACTAAATATTCATTTTTTATTTCAGTAAATATACTACAAATCTCACCCAACGATGGAGCCGGGGAGGTTGTATGCAGTGAATAACAGATAAATCTTTAGGTGTCATAATCCGAAGTGAATAGATCGCATCTCACTTTGAGAACTTAAGATACAATAGTCTAAGTAATTTCACAGATATGGGTGTTACCACCCAAATGGAAAGGTAAACTGTGAAAAACCAATTGCCATGGAGGGAAAGAGGAAAAAAGGAAAAGGAGAGGAGGTACCTGTTTTTCATTAAAAGTCTTTCATGATTATGGTTTTTTCTGTCCATATCCATATGTTATTTGGGAAAAATTAACTTTGTGAAGAGAAGTTCAAGGCATCTCTACTTGTCCCATGTCAACTCCAGAATCAGAGACCCTTTCAAGTTAAGAATTATCCAATTTTATTTCAAGTCTTCAATAATATATAATTTTTTGTTTCCTTAGATTTGCTTTTCTGAACTAAATATAGCCAAGAGCTTTTTCCTTCTTGCATTCCACTAACGCCAACATCTTACCGAAGGTTAGTATTATCACTAGTCCAAAGTTTGTATGGCCCAAGTTTTGATATAATGGATCAAGGGCTGAGCATAGGAAATAAGATGGATAGAAGAGGTGTGAACATCATATCCATGCAGTCCTTGATGGCCTCTTCTCTGGTCTACAAAATGACATTTCCAATCTTTTTTTTTTTAATGCTTTTTGTTTTTATTCTTGAGAGACAGAGAGAGACAGTGCGATCAGGGGAGGGTCAGAGAGAGAGGCAGACACAGAATCTGAAGCAGGCTCCAGGCTCTGAGCTAGCTGTCAGCACAGAGCCTGACGCAGAGCTTGAACCCACAAACCGTGACATCATTACCTGAGCCAAAGCTGGACGCTTAACCGACTGAGCCACCCAGGCACCCCGACATTTCCAATCTTATCATTCACTTCTCACCAGATACTAGAAATTGACAGTGACAGACAAAGAAAACAAACAAACAAAAAAATCATACTTACTTTATCCGTTCATTTTTCTACAATTTAAATATCTTTAAATGAACAAAACCAGCAACCTTGAGTGAGAAAATAGGAATGTGTTATGTCACAGAGAGAAGTGTACAGCTTGTGAGGGAAGACAAAAGACCAGGAGACGGGGGGGGGGGGGTCTTGCATCTTGCTGACCACCACCTCCCCCCATCCATTTCTGGCGAGCACCGGTCTGTGACTACCGCAGCCAGTCTTAGTCCTTCCCAGTGGGTACCTTCTCCTCCTCCACCTGCTTCTCCAGGCACCTGTTTCCTCTCCACCACATCTCTACAACCCACAAGCTGTGCCAATGACTTCATTCAGGAACATTTTTGCTCTTTGATCATTCTTGAAACTGACTTAGGGAAAGGGTTGTAGTTAAAGGATGACATGACTTCTGGAATTTCGAATTGCAAACTATGCATTTGGTACTCTGTTTTTCTGCTACCCAGTCCTTTTTTCTATAAATGCCATGGAGTGCTTCTAAAAGTACCGATATTCTTGAAATGGTTTTCCATCACAAATATTGAATTTTAGTACAAATTGAGACACCATTTTAAAAGATGTATAATCAGAATCTAAATTTTAGTGTGTGTTAGAGGAAAATTATTGTGTTTTAAGTGAAAAGTAAAATGACTTAAACAAATATTGGTATAAATTATTCATGTATTAGAAATTCCAGAGGTAATGTCAACAGCCCAGTGATATCATAAAAGACTTTCTTTCTAGACTACCGTCTTTAGTATATGGACATTAGCTTGTCCCCTTGTGGTGAAAGTGGCCTTGTGACCATGTCTTTATACACCCCAGGAGACTTATAATCTTGTAAAAGATTCATATGACAATGTTTACAATTGCTGGGAGTTTGCCTCTAGGCTGATACAATAATTTAAAAAATAATAGATTATAGTATCTTATTGCTCACTATTGGGTCCTACAAAGCAAGTATTTATCAATAGCCAACTAAGATATAGAGACAATGTTTTATATCTGAAAATAAGCAAATAATATGGGGTGCCTGGGTGGCTCAGTAGGTTAAGCATCTGACTTCAGCTCAGGTCATTATTATCTTGTGGCTTCTGAGTTTGAGCCCCGCATCGGGCTCTCTGCTGTTAACTCAGGGCTCCCCTCAGATCCCCTGTCCCTCCTCCACTCTCTTTGTAAAAAATAAACAAAATATAAATAAAAAGCATAGAAATTATAAATATATAAATATATATGTATATATAAGTACCTATATGTAAGTATATATATAAATAAATATAGAAATTCTTTTTCATATATAGAATATTTTGATTAAGTCAACTTTCCAAACTTAAGTCTTCCTCCTAAAATATTTCTAAATGGCAACTGTAGTAATTTCTTATCGTATCAATACTCTGTTCATTAACTTAACCGTTACTTCATTTACATATTAATGTTTACTTATTCAATTACACAGGTCATAACATTGTGGAGAAGCAACAGGCTCTAATGTTTAAATGTATGGATCTCACAGCAAAACTGCCTATGCTTTAACCCATTCCTCGGTATATAGCTCAGTCTCACTGTGCTCTAGTTTTTCTATCTGGAAAAAAGTGAATAAAATGCACATACCTCATAGGGTTATCCTTTGTATATGAGTCACCACATGTAAACTGCTTAGGAGACTGCATGGCCCCCAGTAATTTCTCAATAATAATTATTATTTATTTAAATGCAAATAAACAAAAAGTTTTAATGGAAAAGATATACTGTTTTCATAATTTTAATATTTAATTGTTTCTATATGGGGGCACCTGGGTGGCTCAGTTGGTTAAGCCTCCAACTTCGGCTCAGGCCATGATCTCACAGGCTGTGGGTTTGAGCCCTGCATCAGGCTCTGTGCTGGCAGCTCGGAGCCTGGAGCCTGCTTTGGATTCTGTCCCCATCTTTCTATGTCCCTCCCCCACTCACACTCTGTCTCTCTCTCTCAAAAATAAATAAGCATTAAAAAATTAAAAAAAATAATTGTTTCTATATGACTGAAAGGCACAACATCAAAAGCAAAAATAGACTAGGGGACCTAGATCAGACAACAAGGCTTCTGTGCCTCACCGGAAACAGTCAGCAGAATGAAAGGGCAAACCCATGACATAGAAAATATGTGCAATCCGTTTATTGGATAGGGGGTTAATATCAACAAGACATAAGAAGTTTCTACACTCAACAGCAAACAAATAAACAACCATAACAAAAGCCACAACCAAACAAATAACCTGATTAAAATGGGCAAAAAAACCCTTGAATAGACATTTCTCCAAAGGAGACATACAAGAAGCATCTGGGTGGCTCAGTCAGTGAGCATTTGACTTTGGCTCAGGTCATGATCTCATAGTTCATGGATTCAAGCCCCACATTGGGCTCTGTGCTGACAGCTCAAAGCCTGGAGCCTGCTTTGGGTTCTGTGTCTCCCTCTCTGTCTGACCCTCACCTGCTCACACAGTCTCTCCCTCTCTCAAAAATAAATAAAACATTAAAAAAAGAAAAAAAAAACAAAGAAGACATACAAATGGCCAACAGACATATGGAAAGATGGTCAGCATCACTCAACAGGGACATGTAAATTAAAACCATGCTGAGGTATCACCTCAAACCTGTTAGGCTGGCCACTGTCAAACAAGAAAACAAACAAAAATTAGAAAATAAGAAGTGTGGTAAAGATGGGGAGAAACTCCAACTTTGGCACATTGTTGGTAGGAGTAGAAAACTGTGCACCGCTGTGGAAGACAGGATAGAGTTTCCTCACAAAATTAAGAAGTGAACTACTATGTGATCCAGCCATTTAACTTCCAGATATTTATCCAAAAGAACTGAGATCAAGATCCTGAAGAAATACTTGGACTCCTACGTTCATTGCAAAATTACTTGAAATAGCTAAGTACTGCAAACAACCTAGATGTCCATCACTAGATAAGTGGATGGAAAAGAAAAATCGTTATACACTCAATGGAGATTAGCCTTAAAAACAAAGTATATCCGGCTATTTGTGCTGGCACAGTGAACGTTGAGGATGTTATGGTAAATGAAATAAACCAGAAAGAGAAAATACCGCATAATCGCATCGACAGGAGGTTCCTGGACAGTCACAGTCACAGAAGCAGAGAGGATCACTGTGGAAGACACAGGCTGGGGGAATGGAAACAGGAAGTAGCTGGACAGGAGTGGAGTATCAGTCACTCAAGATGCAAACATTCTGGATATCTGCCCTGCAGCAATGTGCATAAAAATAACAGGACCGCGTTGGTGAATTAAACTTTTGTTTGAGGGTAAATTTCATGTAATGTGTTCTTACCGCAATTAAAAAAAAATCAGTTCAATTAATTCAAACCCAGAAAAACTGGGTTTGTTTTGGGTGCGTATACCACACAATCCAACAACCAGTGGAAGATCTGATAGTCGCTTTTCTACTTCCACTCTGGGCAGGACAGCACTTCAAAAGCCCGGGTTCTGTGGTGCTGTTCCTACTGTCCAAGGTGACTGGAATGAGATTTCATCAGACAAAATTGCTTTAAACCATATTGTATCAATCTGGACTCCTTTCCTGTGCAAATGACAATAAATCAATGTAAACTGACTTTTGCCAAACTGGACTTATTGACTCATCAAACTGAAAAGCCCAGGAGTACTACTTTAGACACAATTTAATCCAGAAACTCAAATTATTTGGAATAACTTGTTTCTGTTCTGCCATTTCTTTTCTTGCTCTTGGCCTTCTTCATGAGCTTCCTCCTCATTCTCAGGCTGGTGTCCTTTCTGGTGACTGTCCTACCCTGAAAGTGTGCGTGCCTCTTTCCTGGCACATCCGTATTATCCTACCTAGTACAGATACACAGTGTACTGGTACACAATTCTCATTCCTGACTAGCTCAGTAGGTTCACCAATACTCAACAGACAATATAACCATATTAATAAAGACCTAAGCTAAGCACCCATTTGGGTCCTATGATACAGAGACACCTGGACTAATGGATTCTATCTGAATATTTAACAGAAATAATGTCAGTATATCTCATTGTCTTGATCACATGTTCATCCCTGACCAGTCATTCTGGCCATAGAATTTACTGCATTAGTTGACTGACCTTAAATCACCCTGTAGCCCCGGAGGCAGGAGTGGAAAGATAGACTTATATTTTATATTGTCTCTGCAAAGTGCAGACTTGTTAGATTTTAATAATCACTTTGAAAACTGTGTCCCATCTTCCATTTCTAGTCTCCAAATTCTGCTTACAGTGATGGGCCTTTAGTTTGCATTTAGTATTCTAGAAGAGCAGACTTTCTTTTCAAGCACCTCTAGCCATATGTATGTCGTTACAAATCCTGAGTTGTGTGCTTAAAATAAAAGAATATGAGTCAAAGGTATATACCAAGAATAAGTCATAAAAAATCCTTATTGCTAAGGGTAACGAGAACAATATGTTCCATCTTTAAATTAATATATAGATGGTCTAAGGGAAGACAAATTCTTCATTTCAAAAAGATGGATAGCATGGTACTTGAAAGTAAATTCTAGATAAATAAAAATAAGGTATTAAACTCCAACATGAATATTTAATATTCATTTTCTATCTATTATCTATCTATCTATCTATCTATCTATCTATCTATCTATCTACCTATCTCTCTCTCTCTGCCTATCTAATCTATTTTCTTTTATTGAATGCCTTTTTCCTATTTTGGGAGATGAAAATTATTACTCATTTATTCTTTTTAAAGGTAATACGTACTATTGGTATCGCTGGCTAATTCGGTTGGCCTATGTTTTTTAGAACATACCCTTTGGCTGTGTAAGAAGTGTTTTGTTAGCACAGCACGTCTGCTCTTCATGAATCAATCTGACCTTCTTCTCTCTCTGCCTTGCAAATCTGCTCTCTGTTTATTCAATACAGAATCTTCTAGAAAAGGAAAATAGGAACTCGGAGAGAAGAGACTTTATTTAAGAACTATGTTCTTCCCTTGAGGACCTTGTCATTTAAAAAAAATAATTCAGGAAAAATCTCATAAACAAAGAGATTAATTGTCATGACCACAAATGTGCACAAATAACATATTTGATATAAATCTGACTCTTCCTCTGAATTCTCTCAAAAAATCCTTAATATATGTTATAGGCTTTGACAGCTGTCACATATGTGATTTTCCCTTTTTTGGTTTTGAAAAAATTTTTTGTATTGAGTATAAAATTTCAGGGAGAATCTCCTTGGTAGCTATATGCATGTCTTAAACGATGCCTCATTCAAATTTGTAAATAAATTTTTTTTGCAACGCAAAGGGACAAAAACAGATATAAATCCAGCAGACTATGCACTCAGTGAACAAAAACATGACTAGCTTTATTTGATTATTTCTGAGCTCAGTCTAACCCTCAAACTGTAATATTTGCTAAAATGTAGAAAAACAGTTATTTTCCATCCCGAAGATAATACGATCCCTTATAATTTAAAACTCACTTCCCCCCTTCCCCTCGTTGATTCTAGACCAATGATGAGGTTCAAGGATCATCACATCCCAGTTGGGGAAGTCCTGTTACTGTTTTGAGAGGAACAGAATTACTAGCAGGACCTGGGAATTAACGAGCAGGTGCTAGACTGGGGACAAATTATAAATATCAACAAGGCAATTTTGATATGAAGGAACTTTCCCATGACTTAGAATTTATTGATTTGACAAGGACTCCTGAAGCAAGTACTGATCGTAAACTCCTGGAATGTTTCCTTGAAGCCTTGAAGCAAAAAATTGCAACGAGTCATCTGGGGCTGCTGCTTCCCAGGGTGGGTGGCTCCTTCAAGGTCCATTCCCAGATTCTGCTAATCATCGTTTTTGTCTCAGAACAGAGACAGGACTTCCCCAGTGAAGCGACTCTGAGACCTTAACCTGGCAATTGGTCTACCGTGAAGGGAGATGAGGTCAGACCTTGAGAAAGTGAGGATCAACCTCATGGCATTTGCCTCGAGGTAGGGAATTACACGGTTTTGAGACGAGGAGAGGCTGCTCTTCTCTAGCTGGTGTAGACGAGATCCTTGTGCTGGTCCAGAGGAACTGGGGGAGTCTGAATATTCTTTCTATGCCAACTTCCCACAAACAAAAACCTTAGCAATTAGGATGTTATAGCATGTTGGGGCCTTAAGATTCCAATGATTCCCATCAATGGAATATTTGATCCTATACAGTGAATGATTCAAATCCAGAATCCCATTCTGAGAATCTGGATCCTAGGAACACTTTGGATACCAAACCGATTGTTTTCTTTGTCTTTCCCTAGAAGTAAACAAACAAACGAAACAGAAAACAACCTCTGGGTTAAGACTCTATATATAAGTGGTTATTTTATTTATTTTTAAATTTTTTAAACATTTGTTTATTTTTGAGAGAGAGAGAGAGAGAGAGAGAGAGAGAGAGAGAGAGAGAGCGAGCACGAGCAGGGGAGGGACAGAGAGAGGGAGACAGAGAATCCAAAGCAGGTTCTTTGCTGTGAGCACAAAGCCCAAGGTGGGGCTCGAACTCACAAATCGTGAGATCAGGACTTGAGCTGAAATCAAGAGTCAGCCACTTAACAGACTGAGCCACCCAGGTGCCCCTGTATATAAGAGGTTATTTTAGAGGTTCTTCTGGGAATTATTGTCTGGGTATTGGGCACCTAGGCTCAGAAAGGAAAGAAGTCATGTTAATGTGTTACCCTACAAGCCACTGCTCTGGGCAGCTCTTCCTTAATCCTGCTGGGAAATCTGGAAGCCAAGGTCAAACACGCCCTTTGGGATTGCACTGCAGGGTGGGTGAGGGAGACCAGGCCCTAACAATCATTGTTTGAAGATTGTTTGTGCCTTTCTGTGATGACAGGTATTCAAGAGTGGGGTCCCCGGAGACAGGAGACAGCCTGGAGAAAAGCCATTTGCAAGTGCTGGCTGGGGAAGTATTAGCCAGTGTAGACTGACAGCGTAGGACCAGAGTGGAAAAGGCTGAGACACTCAGCACCACAATTCAGTGTTTGCTGGAGTATGATGCTAAGGTTATACCCAATTCCTGAAATGAGATTTTTAGCTTTTCCTCTCTTAAAAAAAAAGAAAAAAGAAATGTGAAAAGTGTGTATAAAACTCGGATGTCCCTGAAGGCAAAACTTGTCATAAAGTAACATTTAGATAGAATATCATCTTGTCCAGGGAGACATTTATTTATTTCCTCATGCGAGCTTGCATTCATTTTCTTCTCTTCTCTTCTCTTCTCTTCTCTTCTCTTCTCTTCTCTTCTCTTCTCTTCTCTTCTCTTCTCTTCTCTCTCTCTCTCTCTCTCTCTCTCTCTCTCTCTCTCTCTCTCTCTCTCTCTGTTTTTCCATAGTGATGAGGTGAGAGGTGGTGAGCAGAATCAGCAATTCAATTTGTTAGGGTTATTGATGTATTCAAGTTTCTATATTTGCTTCCTCAAATGTTTGCCTTTTATGTTTTACTATAACTTTATCCATTTCATCTTGGTTTTCAAATTTGTTTCCATGTGACTCTTCATAAAATTCTCTGGCATGTTTTTAATTTTTATTTTTCTCTTTCTCATTATTTATGTGGCTTATATGCCTCTTATTTCCTTTCTTGCTTTTGTCAGAGACTCAACTGTTGAATATGGTTTTTCAAAGAACTAGAACTTGGATTTAATAATCATCCTGACTCTTTTGGTCGACTTCACTGATTTCTAGCATTGTCTTTGTTATTTCTTTCTTTTCTCTTTTTGAGCTTACAGTGTTTTATATCTAGAGTTTTTGTTTTGTTTTGTTTCTATATTGGAAACTCCATTTTCTTCTAGACATTGCTGTATAGAAACCCACAGATTTAGAGATTTGTTTCTGTACTGGTCATGAAGTTCTGGGTTTTGATCTTTACCTCATAATTTCATCTCTAATCTAAGCTAAGCATTAAACGGAAATAATTTTATTGTCTAGTTTCCAAACATGTGACATTAAACTATACTTTGGATATTAGTTTCTATTTTGTTGTATTCTGATAGTAGGTCTGTATGCTTATTCTTTAAATCTACCAGGTTTTTTTTTGCATAGGATATATTTTCTTTTAATACATGTGTAATAGGAGTTTAAAACCTGTTTATTTTTAGGGGCACCCGGGTGGCTCTTTTTGATTACATCTCAAGTCATGTTCTTACAGATGGTGAGACTGAGCGCCACATTGGGCTTTGTGCTGACAGTGCGGAGCCTGCTTAGGATTCTCTCACTCCCTCTCTCTGCCCTGTGCCTTGCTTATGCTATTTCTCTCTCTTCCTTTCAAAATAATTAAATAAACATTTAATAAGTACATAAATAAATGAATGAATAAATAATGTTTATTTTTGTTGAATTAAAATTTCTGGTCATATCAAATATATTGACCTTATATTAACATGTTCTCAATCTTTGCTAATTTTAGATATATTTAATCAGTTTCTGAGAGGATTGTCTTAAGAATTTTCAAGTACAATTATTATTTATCATAAGTGTCTCACCATTTTTACAGTTATCCTTTTTAAAATTTTCATTTATCCTTTGTTAAAAAATGTTAAGCTGAGGCTAAATTTTAGCTGCACATATGTTCAAAAGCATTCTATCAGTTTGCTGTATTTTTCCTACAAATATATAATAACATTTTTTCTTTCCAAATGTTTATTTGATTCTATTTCCTTAATATTAAAATTATCATCTGGTATTCATATTTGACTGGGATGCCTTTTGCTAATCATTTTTTCTATGTCTATAAACTATGTGAAGTATTTCCCTTATTGATATGTTGTTGATGGGTTTCATTTTAGTTGATAAAATCTGATTTCAAATCAGAAACATTCCTTTCACTGATATATTTAACTCTCATATGTATATAGTAAATTAAATTATAATTTAAATAACTATTGTAAATCTATCATAATTATAGTGTTCTTTTGCTTTCTTGCTTTATTTATTTAGTTATTTATCTGTTTTCACTTGCATCTTCCATTGGATGGGTTGACTATTTCTTAACTAACATTAAAATTTTACATTGTTTCACTCATAGAGCAATTACCTCTAATTTATCTATATAGAGTTATGGTCACGTTCCCTACTGATGGGTTGTGATATTCAATATCTCTATTTTATCCAAGCCAGACAGGAAACTTAGACCACACTTAACCTCTCTCTTCTTCCCGTCTTCCCCCATACACAATATATGTCAATTGCTCATTTAGAGAACAATAAATTTTCCAGACTTTCTTCACCTTTACCTCCATACTGCAGTACATCCTCCTGAAGTCATTATTCTTCCTGCTATAACACATCTTCTAAGTGTTCTCTAAAATTGGGTATGCTGAGGTGCCTGGGTGGCTCAGTCGGTTAAGCATCCGGCTTCGGCTCAGGTCACCATCCATCCCGCAGTTCATGGGTTTGGACCACGCGTCGGGCTCTATGCTGACAGCCAGCTCAGAGCCTGGAGGCTGCTTAGGATTCTGGGTCTCCCTCTCTCTCTGACCCTCCCTCCTCTGCTCATGCTCTCTCTCTCTGTCTCTCAAAAATAAATAAAAAAACACTAAAAAAATTTAAATTTGGGTATGCTAAAAATATCTTTCTTTTCCCTCTTGAATTAAACCAATAGTTTATATGCAGAGAGTTTTTCTTTAAACCTGGCAACACAGCTCTATTGACTTTCTGTACCCAGTGGCACTTTTCAGAATAATGCTGTGAATATAATTTCACTTTTCTGAGGTGATCTATGTTTATTTCTGGTGAGCTGTGTTATTGTTTTCTTTTTCCTTTCTGTATAATCTTTAAGATTTTTCTCTCACATTTGATTTTATTAAATATTATTATTGGAATTCAAGTTGTTTACTTTTTCTCCAAAATATTGTTTAGTACTTATACGTGTTCTTTATTTGAGGTCTGATAACATGCTTTAATTATGTTGTTATTAACTTGAAACTCTTCTCACATTTTGTCATTTTTAAATCCTTCTTTCATTTTGAGATGTATATATAACACTATATACCTATCCTCCATATCTATTAACATCTTCCTGATGCCTTCCAGGAAGGTATTTCAACTTTGATCATATCAATATATTCATTAATTTTTTAAACATTTCAACAATGATCATTGTTTTATCCATTATTTCCAATGTCTTCTCCTTCTGTGTCAGATATCTATTGCTATAAAATAAAGCAATTTGAAACCTCGTGGCTTAAAACAATGTATTAACTCATGGTTTTGTGGTTAGCAGTTTATACTGGGTTCAGCTGAGTGGTGTTTCAGCTGGTGTTATCTGAAGCCTTTTATTCAACAGGAGACATTGATGGATCAACTCATGTTGGACGGTCTAAGATGATCTCGTGCTGATGTTTTACGGAGAGTTATGGTGGTTGGCTGGGGGTTTGGTGTTCTAGGAGCTTCACTAGGACGGCTCATCTATGTTCCAGGTGGTGTCATTTCTCAAGAGGCTGTCAGGTTTTTCCCACGGTGATGGAAGACTTCTCATCAGCAGGACGTTGAGCCTGAATTTGTAAGCATTTGCTAAGTCTCTGCTCATATCATGCTTGCCAATGTCTCATTAGCCAAAGTAAGTCACTAGATTAGATGCTGGAGAAATGAACTCCAATATCCTTCTGGGGAGAGGATGGACGTCATACTTTAAAGGACTGTGCAGAGAGGGAGGAAGGAATTGCAGTGGCCATGGTTGAGAATGCTTTACGACACCTCCGTAACTTCTTAAAGTTTTCAATAACCTTCCCTTGTGGTGAGGACTGTTTCTTACACTTATATAGGTATTATGTCTTGTCTTCCTTTCAGAATGCTTACGCAGTCATTTGTTATTTTCTTGGGAATAGCACCTGTCTTGATATGATACTTATGAAAGAAAAAAAGCAAAAACCCAAGTCCTAGTTTGTTCTTCTCCACTTGAGTTTAGGGGATTGGAGTTTGGAGTGTGTTTCAGGATAGAAAACGCTAATGTTGATTTCCCCATCCCCTGCCCACCTCATAATATCTCTGTCCCAAGTACGCCTGTTCCAGGGAATTCAACTTCCTTCGTCATTGCTTATCCCAAGAAGAATTCAGTATGGATTAAACCAAAGGGTGCTGGTCACTGCATTATTTAAGTAGCTCCCTAGTATGGGCACACTCCTGGTCTCCCTGAATATTGATTGCTGTCAGTCTCACATTCACTCTGATGCATTCTATCCCAAGGAGAGCAATGGGGCAGGAACAGAAGATTGTATTTGTCAAAGATGGCCTCCACGATATCTCTAATTCAACATGCTCTTCTGCGGTGTAACTGTGACATTCGCCCACTGAGAGGTGGATTCTCTTTCTCTATCCCCAGGAGACTGAGTGGACCCTGTGGTGGCTTTGACCAACTGAATATGATAGATATAATAGCATATCACTTGAGGTGTGTACTTCCACTGGTCTTGCTTTTTGTACTTCCTGTTGAACTTTTTTAACTCCCTGTTGGAGTCTAGATAATCTTGAGAGAACCACACAGTGAGAAGCCCCAGCTATGTGGAAACACTGCACGAAAAGATATCATTAAGGAGAGGGAGAGTGAAAAAGAGAGAAGTAGCACCAAAGCATCAGCCTTGTGAGTGAGGGAATTTTCTGGAATTTGAGCCTCAATTCTGGCCACATCAGCTGATACTGTATCAGCCATCCTTCCACACTCTTTCTGATGGTCTGTTTTCAAATAAAGCCTTGGTGCTGTTTATTACCAAAATGGCTTGGAATTAGTACATAACAGGGAGAAGGTGCAACTGTAAGAAAAAGTGGACCTAAATGCACTGTCTTTGGGAGTTAGCAGAAGTCGGGGGCCTGAAGGATCTTGAGGAAACTCTGTGGAAACTGAAAGACAATGTGCAAGTTGTTACTAGAAAAGTTGGCATGTGTTGTGTACTGATAGAAGGTGTAACACAGTGGTCACCTGCATTAATGTAGAAAATAGAAAATATACCCAACGATGGAATGAATTTGGTAAGAAGTTTACCGAGACAATGCCGACAAGATTCTTACAGCTGTTCTAGAGAGAAAAGAGCTGAAGATGGAACTATTCATCTTTCCAGAAGAATTTAGAAGAAATAGAAAGGAGCCAGAACTTGCTAAGTTCAAAAACTAAAGCTTTTAGTCATTCTCAGCCTTTCCAGATAGAAAACTACTCTCAAAGTTAAAAAAGTGGCTTCAAAAGAAAAGTCAGATCTGGGGTGTGGCTAGTGAAATAGAGCTTCAGGGCAGGTTAAAATCAAAGTTGAAGCTATAAGGACTTTGGTTAAAAATTCTAAGAGAAGGAAAAGCCTCAAGAATCTTAGGTATGTTATAGATCCTCTCAACTGGACCAAGACGGCAACTGATGGTCTTGAAGGCACCCTTCCATAGCCCCTAACTTGTAGACTGAGGCTCAGAGATAAATCTCTCAAAGAGATCAATAGAGGTAATTTTTATCTGTTGGAGGATTCCACCCCCAACTTGCACCATAGGATCTATAGGAAACCCACAAGGTTTTTAATAAAAGTGTATTGGCAGAAGCTTCCAGAGCAATGTGAGAGAGATTTACAACATTAATACAAAGCTCTCCCTGAGCAACCCCCCACTCCTAGCCTCTAGCTTCTCTATCTCTGCTGTAAGGCCCAGTTTTCTCGAATTGGGACACCAGTATTTTTTATTTCTTGAAGAGCATCTCACATTTTCTGTATTAGTTACTGAGCATGGCTGTGATATATGCCAAACTTTTCTAGCTTAGATATGTATCAGTGTTGTCACATTAAACCCCAAAATCTTTTATCTTAATGATAGAGTTATACTCTAGCTATTGATAGAGACATAGATGTGTATAGAAATAGAGATTAAGATACAGATATAGATACAGAAATAGGCTTAGGTATAGATATTACCTAGGACCTATGTTTTTATGAAATTGCTCCCATCCATGGACACAAAAATAAGTAGTTTTCATCACTATGTCAATAAAAAATATCTGTGTTTATTTATATATGCCTGTCAGTGTGCTCATTGCTTTATATGTAAATTCAATATTTACTTTAATTAAACTAATTGTTAAACAACTCTGTATGTTGCCATTCCTGTCTTACAGATGAGAGAAATAGGCTATGAGAGTTTAAATAATTTTTATGCATTTACTAATTGACACATCTGGCATTGTAAAAGGAAGTTCCTGACTCCGATCTTCTAACTTGTACATATCATATTCAAATGCTGTAAAAATGTTATGAAAGAGATGTCATTTCTTGTAACAGAAGAGACCTCTAATATTGTTTAGCTTGATCATATGTAAGGTGTATCCACCTGCTTTCTCTTTATGTTGCATGTGTGGGTCTGTATGAATGAATATTACTCATTTAATCCAGTAAGACTTTATGACATCTCAGTCAATGATCTCTGCCATTCCCCACTTTTTACCCTCTGGATGCCTAGGCTTTTTTCCCCCTATTGGTGTTTTCTACAGTGCACCTGCTGTTTACATTAATTGCTCTTTGAATTCTTTTTTTGTTTTTGTTTTGTTTTGTTTTGTTTTTGTTTTTTACTTATATTTTATTGTCAAGTTGGTTTCCATATAACACCCAGTGCTCTTCCCCACAAGTGCTCTCCTCCATGACCATCACTCACTTTCTCTTTCCCCCACCCCCTTCAGCCGTCAGTTTGTTTTCAGTATTCAAGAGTCTCTCATGATTTGCCTCCCTCCCTCTCCCTAACTCTTTTCCCCCCTTCCCCTCCCCATTGTTCTCTGTTAGGTTTCTCCTTTTAGACTTATGAGTGAAAAAATATGGTATCTGTCCTTTGCCTGATTTATCTCGCTTAGCATGACACCCTCGAGGTCCATCCACATTACTATGAATGGCCAGATTTCATTCTTTCTCATTGCCATGTAGTATTCCATTGTATAGATAAACCACATCTCCTTGATCCATTCATCAATTGATGGACCTTTAGGCTCTTTCCATGATTTAGCTATTGTTGAGAGTGCTGATATGAACATTGGGGTACATGTGCCCCTATGTGTCAGCACTTCTGTATCCCTTGGATAAATCCCTAGCAGTGCTATTGCTGGGCCATAGGAGAGTTCTACTGATAGTTTTTTGAGAAACCTCCACACCGTTTCTCAGAGCAGCTGCACCAGTTTACATTCCCACCAACAGTGTAGGAGGGGGCCCATTTCTTCACATCTCACCAGCATCTATAGTCTCTTGATTTGTTCATTTTAGCCACTTTGACCAGTGTGAGGTGGTATCTCAGTGTGGTTTTTATTTGTATTTCCCTGATGATGCTGAGCATCATTTCATGTGTCTGTTGGTCATCTGGATGTCTTCTTTGGAGAAGTGTCTAAAAATCACCCTACTAAAGAATGATTGGACCAATGAGGCAATTAGAGAAGAAATTAAAAAACTATATGGAAACAAATGAAAATGAAAATACAACAATCCAAACTCTATGGGATGCAGCAAAGGCAGTCCTAAGCAGAAAGTATATTGCATTCCAGGCCTATTTCAACAAACTAGAAAAAGTACAAACTCAAAGTCTAACAGAGCACCTAAAGGAACTAGAAGGGGAGCAGCAAGAACACCCCCAAACCCAGCAGAAGAAGAGAAATAATAAAAATTAGGGCAGAAATAAGCAATAGAGAATAAAAAAAAAAGTTGAACAGATCAATGAAACCATGAGTTGTTTTTGTTTTTGTTTTTTAAATAAACAAAATTAATAAACTTCTGCCCAGGCTCCTCAGAAGGAAAAGATAGAACACCCAAATAGACAAAATCATGAATGAAAATGGATCTATTACAACCAGTCCTTCAGAAATACAAGCAATCATCAGGGGTTACTATGAAAAAATATTTGCCAACAAACTGGACAATCTAGAAGAAATGGACGAATTCCTAAACACACATGTACTACCAAAATTCAAGCGGGAAGAGATAGAAAATCTGAATAGACCCATAACCAGTGAAGAAATGGAATCACTTATCAAAAATCTCTCAATGAATAAGAGCCCGGGACCAGATGGCTTCCCTGGGGAATTCTACCAGACATTTAAAGCAGAGTTAATACCCATTCTTCTCAAGGTATTCCAAAAAATAGAAATAGAAGGAAAACTTCCAGAGCAACACTTTGATTCCCAAACCAGAGACCCAACAAAAAAAGAGAACTACAGGCCAATATCTTTAAAGAATTCTTTTTTTTTTTTAAATAGAAACCTTCACAGACACTTTTGCTTTGCAGTGGTGACCCCAGATGCATGCCTACTACGGATAGACGTGAGTAAGTGGTACAATGGTGGAAAACATGAGCGCCTTCCTTTGAGCTCAAGAGAATAATTCAGATGGAAAACAGCAAGGTTAGTTTTTGTTTTTGTTTTTCCCTGTGAGTGAGGAGATCCGGGATTCCAACAGTTACCACGTTATAAATGAAGTGACCCTGTGGAAATCACTTCACTTCCTTTGACCTCATTTTCTTCATTTTTATTTTATTTCTGTTGTTTTATGAGAGAGTGGGGGGGGCAGAGAGAGAGAGAACCCCAAGCAGGTTCCAGGCTCAGCGTGGAGTCCTACTTGGGCCTGGATACCAAAATACTGGCTGAAATCAAGAATCCATCACTCAACCAACTGGGTCACCCAGGCACCCCCATTTTTAAGGAGAAGATCAAGTATTGCTAACTCACAGGCATACAGAGCCTAGGCAAAGAAGCCTTAACAATTCAAACTCTATCTTGCCCAAATAATCCAAACTGGCATCAGAACCGTGTTGATAGAGATGCACAATTTTGTTAGTGACAATGGCAAAGTAGAGCAGATGTTCCCTACATGGTGTCTCAGACTCATCGAGAACGGCAGAGATCGTAGTGAGTTATCAATTGTTCATTTGAATCAAAAGCACTTGGCCTTGGGAATGTTGGTTAATTGTGGTCTCATCAGGATCTTTAAGTGAAGCAATGCTTATTAAGAATTGGATTTAATCATGGGGCACCTGAGTGGCTCAGTCAGTTAAGCATCGGACTCTTGATCTCAGGGCTCGTGAGTTCAACCCCCACATCGGACTCCATGCTGGAAGGGCGGAGCCTGCTTGAGACTCCTTCTCTCCTCTTTCTCAAAAATAAACAAATAAACATTTAAAAAGAAGAATATGGGACTCGATCCCACAAATATTGAGATCATGACTTAAGCTGAAATGAAGAGTCAGATACTTAACTGGAGGCTGAAATGAAGAGTCAGATACTTAACTGCCTGAGCTACCCAAGGGCCCTTCTGCAGTGCTTTTTTTAAAAAAAAATTATGTTTATCTATTTTTGAGAGAGAAAGAAAGCAGGTGTGGGAGAAGAAAGAGGAGACACAGAATCGGAAGCAGGCTCCAGCTTCTGAACTATCAGCACAGAGCCTTATGCAGGGCTTGAACTCATGAACTGTGAGATTATGCCCTGAGCCAAAGCCAGACACTTAACGGACTGAGCCACCCCAGTGCCCCACTGTGCTTTCTAATTATGAATTAAAATGATTTGAACTTAGTCTTCTCTGACTCACACATTACCCAGTTCCCATACTCTGACCTTGTGGGAATGTCTGTTCCTGTAATGAAAAACATGCCACCTTACAGTATCTAAGCGAAACCTACAAACATGTTTCACAAAATATTCAAATTTGTATCCTGTGCATACACCACAATTCTTACCGGTCTGTCCTCTTCCTTCCCTGTCTGTTCCTTCGCCAAAGGCCTGCGCTGGGCAAACCACTGGGTTCAGACTGCTCTGAGTGTCCCTCAGAAAGTCAGGGCTTGATATCATTTCCAATCCCCTCTTCCTTCCCTCTCCTCCACGAGCAAGCATCTTTCTAGAACTGTGGCTGCGGCAGAAGGCATGTCTCACACACAGCCAGTCATAACTCCAAGTAAGCCTTGATTTCTAAGAGAAAAATTCTATATTGAAAAATGAACCATGTATGTCAATTAGAAAACTATGTTTGAAGGCTATTATTTTAAATGGTACATTTACTAAAAAGCATTGATGGTGTTTCCCCTTGGTGTTTTTAAATGATCATAACTATAACCACTTGGCAAACATTTGCTGCAGTATCACTCCTCTCTGAAATTGTATTTTTCTTTTCTTTCTTTCTTCTTCTTCTTTTTTTTTTTTTTTTTTTTTTTGGCAACTCAGTCTGCCCTAAAACTGGGGGGAAGAGCTATTTCACATTTTTGTTCTTGTCTTGCAAATGGAATTGAAAACACTTGGGATGTTTCCTTATATATATTGAGTATAAAAGAGGATGGACAGTTAAGGAAAGAAGGTTACATGACTTTGCGTTTATATATATTTTTAAAACCCAGTATTTTTCATTCAACATCCATTTCCACACACAGAAGCCTTGTCACTCTTCAGAATTCTTCCATGAGTCAGACAGAAGTCCTGTCCTAGCCTAACATTCAGGGTTATTTTCAACAAGCAAATCTTGGCTTTTATTATCTTCTACAGATCACCTAATAACACCCAATAAATCATTATAATACTATGACATGTCCTATGTAAGCAAAGGAAATAAACCAAGGTGATGCTACTGAATTATATAATTAAGGGTACAGAAATGATATCTGATACATAGGTAATAGTCCTGTATCTTTCTCATTTAGTAACTCTAAGTGTTCCTTAATGGATGTTTTGTCATAAAATATATACATTTTTTTCCAGCTTAACTTACATCTTCTAAATATGGCTAAATTCTTTCTTCGAGGAGAGGTTGTCTTCTATCCAAATAGGGAGTGGATGCAGTGCATAACTCAGTTCACAGGCTGGATCCTTTACCGAGAGTCGTGTATCTTTCTATATCAGGATGTATCTTTATGAATGTTCCTTTTGTTCATGCTGATTTACAGAACACTAGCTACTAATTAGGCTGGGGATTATTTTAAAAAATCTTGATGTTATTTTTATAAGCCACTGTCAACTAAATATTAATCAGGAGGAAAATAGAGTTTTTCTAAATTTTAGCACAGACTGGTGGATCATGGAATTATTTCTATTCCCCTCACACTTCCCCCCGACAGAGATAATAACACATTGTCCCTGCAGCGCCGCTAACATTTAATATGAAACAACGTGGACAAGGTCCACGGATCTTTAAGTACTGACGAAAATTGGTTGAGTAATGCAGTGCTCTGAGCATTCTTGCCCACAAGAGGCTGATATTTGTGAGATATCTAACAATACAATGTATTCATACATCTAAGAAAACCATCCTGTATTTCTTGTGTTATGTGCATAAGATACCCTGTCTGGTTTCAACGCAAAGATTTAATGATTTTAACTGTCTTCTACATTATGAAGATTTTCTACTCATGATATATTTACAGGTTGTGGAAGGGAAATATGGCATCTAATATTGGTTAAAGCCAGTTTCATATTAGGGAACAGCAGATATTTAAAAAAAATTTTAATATTTATTATTGGGATAGAGAGAAACAGAGCATGAGTGGGGGGTTGGCAAAGAGAGAGGGAGACACAGATTCTGAAGCAGGCTCCAGGCTCTGAGCTGTCAGCACAGAGTCCGACGCGGGGCTCGAACCCACAAACCATAAGATCATGACCTGAGCCAAAGTCGGACGCTTAACCTGCTAAGCCACCTAGGCACCAGGAGAATGGCACATAATTTTTAAAGGCAATATTTAGCAGCAAATTGTTTATTAATAAATGTTCTTGATAAACTGTTACTATGATGTGTAGATCTCTGACTTAATAAGATGCAAAAATAAATTTACATAAGTACATAAATAAATTAAAATAACTTCTTTAAAATAAAATTATGTAATACAGAGTGTGTCAGAAGCGCTATTTTATTTCAGTTATTTTGTAACATCACCTGTTAGAGCCATTGCAAAACAACCCTGAGGATGCCAATACTGAAGATGAATTAATGGAAGTGTCCAGAGGGCCTGGAGTTTTATAATTTTCTGTATGGAATGGTGAGGACACGGACAAATCCCACCTGCTTTTGAATCAGAAGAGCAAGTGTCCGATACCAATTCCTTGAAGGGTCCTGGGAATCTTTCTTAACCATTCATTGTTATAAGCTGCAAGTATTAGGAAACCAATGCCACATTAACTGGGTTCCGACAGTATGAATTCCGCCTTATCTTCTATTCGTGGCTTCATTTGGATGCTAACCTTGAAGAAGTGTGACAAGTCCCCTCTTCTGGGCCAGCCCATTTATAACTTACAAAAGCGATCAGTTTATAACCACTCCCTTCCAAAACAATCATGTTTTGCAATCTGACCATATGTACACACGACCTTCCTTGGAGAAGCTGAGCTTTTCCCATATGTTGGTTTTTCTCAGAAAGAAACCCCGTGGCTCTCCATTAGGGAAGTAACATTACCCACCAAGCGGCAGTTCTCAAAAGTGAGAAGGCAGTTTGCCAAGCTCGGAGAATGTGGTGGCGAGTTACAAGTATTTCTGCGTGTCCGTGTAAGCAAATGAATAGAATGTTCAAAGAAGAGTTGCGGCCAGAGCCCAGGAGGGTCAGGGCCATGGTGCAAAGGCCAAGTCATCATCTGCCTCTGTCTCTGGGGGAGCCAACAGAGAACCAGGGTCAGGCCAGGCACACTCCTGTTTTCAGCCCTGAAGCCTCAGCAGACAAGGGACCTCAGCCCCAGACACCTTCCCAGGAGGACTGAAGTTCATGCATCAGAGAGGCCTAGAGGCCCTTATTTCTGAGAATTTGACTTCAGACACAGACATACTGGCCACTAGGTTATGCGGAGGGGAGGAGTGAGGAAATGCATAGAAGTTTGGATCTACCCGCTCCCCACGGTCCCCCTCCTCCCCTTTTTTTTTCCTTCTTCTGGGTTTTCCTTCCTGCATTTCCTGTAAGAATCACTTGTCTAGCACAATTTTGGTGGCCCCTTCCTTGGCCCAGTAACCAATCTGGGCAGAGAGGAGGAAACATGTTAGACATCCTTGAGTGGATGCATTTAGCAAAGACCAAGTTTCTAACCCCTTATCTTCCAGTGGCAACTGAGAAACGCAGTCATTTTCCTGAGGGTATTTGTTTTTAACGTCGTTCTTGTTTCACGGGACTGTTTTATCATTTCCTAAAGAAGATATATTTTCTGGATGCAAAACAGAATTACCACCCCGTCTGAAAAGTTTCAACGTTCTACTGTCCACGTGTGGTGTTGAGCATTTTTCACGCACCCTCCCCCACCACGGGGGACCTGAATCTTTGCCATTTGATTCACAAACCTTCGAGGGCTCTGACCAGCTGCTGCCCCCTCTGGTCGCTGGTGCTGCTTTGCAGTTGGGGCGTTTCTTCCTCACCTCCACTCCCACGCACTCCCCAACCCCCGGGGCTGCCACCAGATCACTCCTGGATCCCTTGACTCCCGCGGGACCTTCTTCTTACTTCGCCTCTCGACCCTCTACAGGTTCGCCCATGGCCAGGGACACTCCGGTTTCTGGGGGCGCTTCGCCCGGCTCCCCGTCCTTCTGCTCCCCCTTTGCTCTTTCCTGGAGCTCCCGGCTCCGCTCTCTGGCGCCGCCGAGAGGCGTGGGTCTGCAGGCGCGCAGTCTCTGTCGGTCCATCTAAGTCTCGGTTCCCTCCTGCCCCAGTTGCCCACCGTTCATTAAATGAATGGACACGCGCGCACACACACCTTTACCCACTTTTGCCCACGTCGAGGACTTGCAGCTGCCTGGAATCCAAAGACGCAAAGCTCTCTGCGAGGGGTCTTGGAGGTTGCATCTGGGCTCGGGGACCCCCTCCCCTCGGGCGTGGGGGTCGCCTCGCTGTCCCCCCACCCCCGTCACCTCCCCTCTCGGCCCCGGCGTCGCCCGCACGCACGCCCCCACGTGGGCGGCCCCGGGCCGCAGCAGCAGCAACAGCAGCAGCAGCAGCAGCAGGTGCCGCGAGCCGGAGGCCTGGCCCGCAGCCCCTCTGC
>NC_043713.1:5254018-5381790 GCF_006229205.1 Suricata suricatta
GGTGTGCGGTGCGAGCCTTCGCCCTCGGGCCGGGGCTCCCGTGGCTCCGCGGGCCCGCGTTTCCACTCCAGGAGGTAGTTTGGGGGCGCCCGAACGCGGCGCTGGCGGGGAGGGAGCGTGCCAGCCTCGACCCCGGCGGCCCCGGACCTCTGGGGCTGGGGGTGAGGTGGCAGCGCGAGCGGGAGAGGGGAACATGGCCTCAGACGTCTGCGAGGTAAAGGCAGTAGAGGAAAAACGTGTGGTGGACATTTGATATTAAAGAGCAAGGATCCCGGTGTTAACTCTGCGCCACGCAGTTAAAAGGCCGGCTTCGGGGACGTGTTATTCCTACTAGTGTTCCACCGTGTGATGCCACCAGAACAGGAAAAGCAAAGTAAAGACAGCACATCCTGATATTGATGGCTGTGCACCTGCGTGTGCACAGAATCATGGCAAGTTAAAATAAGAGGATTTTTTTTTTCCTGTTTAAACACAGACAACAGCAACTCATGTTGGGCTCTAAAAGATCATCAGGCAGAAGTACAAAGTAAAATTATTGATGTACTTTCTCAAATACTAATGAAAAGGCCTACGTGTTTTTCTTGGAATAATCTAATTCTAACACGTAAATTTATAAGCTCCTGCCGGTGTGATTCAGTTTAGGAAAAATCATTGTGAATTATACTCTCCCTTCCCCAAATTCACTGTTAAGTGGAGATGTGATTATACACCTAATGGAATTGAGGGCTTTGAGAGAATTGGGCAACAAATAAACAACAGCGATGCAGTAGAAGAAGAAAACCCAGACATCACGAGGACCAGATTGTTACTTTTCTAGCTTCGGGTTTTATCAAAATGTTGAGTTTAAACAACAAACGCAAGAACAGCAGAAGTTCAGGTTACAATTGCAGACGTACTCTTGTTCCAAATCAGAGTCTCTTTCTGATACCGAAAGATCGGCTCAGTAAAATGCTGCTAGAAATCACCTTTCTCAAAGTAATCATCTATTTCTGTATAATACTAAATAATCAAAGTTAAGGTGAGAAGAAATTAATTTCATAGCTTAAGAAATGCTGAGGACATGGGTTACTTCATGGCACAGTACCTTTTTCTCTGAAACCCTTGTATAATGCTTCTTAATGCCTCCAATCCACTTTATCTGTTTTCTCCTGTGCCCCTCCTCCACCGGCCCTACGATTTGCCTAAGTGTTTATTTTCTGATTTACAACAACACTGGCAGTGTATTTGCATCCCTCTTGGTCCTCACTGTCTCAGCCTTTCACCTGGTTTACACCCTTCCTTCAGAGACGCTAGCAAAGCCATTCCTGAAGGGCAGTTTGGACACAGTTTGGGTCCTGACATCCTACTGGAATGTGACATTAGTAGGTTATAGTATCCCCCCTGGAGACTTGGGGTGCGCCTTTGCAGTTCACGGTCGTCCATTCTTAACTTGCTCTGGGAAGGGATTCTTAAATTTTCCTGACTCGTGCATTGGTAACCAGTTTTGGCATGTTCTGAGTTAGCTTGGAACTGTTAACAATAATAAAATTAATCTGCTCCTATATTATTTTAGCTTTTGCTGTTTCAGAATGTGATCATCTCAGTGTATATTAATATAATCTCTTTCTGATTTTTCTTTTGTGTTTCAGTTGTAGCAAGTTTAATCATCTTCCATTTGTCTGGGGCAGCCAAGAAAGGAACAGGTGTGTTTTTTTGGGAAAAACGTGGTGGAAGACCTCTAGTTATTTATTTTCCCCATTTTCCCTATATTCTAATATTCCAGAATATCCTAACATTTTATAGTGTATATAATTGATTGATTTTGACTAAGACAACATTTCAAAATTAATTTACTAATGGATACTAGAAGAATGTCCTCTCTATTTTTGGTCATATAGAAAATTGGATGATGGCTCTTGTTTTCATTTTTTACAGAAAAGCAAACCACCTCAGAAACTCAGAAGTCAGTGCAGTGCGGGACTTGGACAAAACATGCAGACGGAGGGATTTTTACCTCTCCCAACTACCCCAGCAAGTACCCCCCTGATAGAGAGTGCATCTACATCATAGAAGGTAAGGGGCCAAAGATCCAGAGCTGGGGAGAACTCCAAGCCAAACCTGGCCAGCTCTATGCTTTGGATGCACAGAATGCCTCTAGACCTCACAAAGATTGGCTTTGCAGACCAGGCACATACCTATCTCTTAATGAATCAAATAACTATAAACCGTGGAATCAAGCTAATTATTGAAATGATTAGTAATTGGTTAAGATAAGTAAAGCCTGGCAAACAAAAGCGAATCACGAGTAGTGTATATTGCAGGTGATTTAAATGATCTAGAATTCTAAATTAATGGAACGGATGCACAGTTGACATAATATTACTTAACATATAACAGTTCTGAAAACTAGCATTTTATTGGTTAACACCTATTAGAGTAAGTAACCTGTATGGTTGCTATTTTTTTCTTTAATCAAGTACCAAAATACATACTTCTATCAAAAATAAATCTGTACTCACGTTCCCAAACAATCTGAATCATAGTTGCCTTCATTTGTGCTAATAAGTGACATTATCATACGTTAGCACCAAAGCCAGGATTTCAGAAGATGGTGCCTCCTTTCATCATTTTCTTTCCTGACTCAAAAGATAAATAGTGCTGAAAAAGAGATTCATTTCTCTTCAAACATTTCCAATTTCCATTACCCTTGTAGACACCACTCGATTAAGTACAGCTTTCTAGAATAAATGATCGTTTCATCTAGCAATGAAGATTTCAATATTACAAGTGTGAATACCTAATAGCCCCAAACCTGCGCGCAGGCCCCCCGCCCACACAGGCGCAGGCAGATGGGGCTCCCTTAATGAAAAAGACAGTATATGTTCAATACCTGCTTTTAAATGAGGGGCATGTTCATTTGGTAAATCCTTCAAAGAAAAGGCTTTCTGTTTAACTGATTGCAAGAACTTCTATCTAGAAAGGATTCTTTTATCTTTTTGTAACTTTTAAACTTAGGATATTGCTGCTCTCCTCTTTGTGGTTGAGGTTGAACTTTCAGCAAAGATACACTGCACTAGGAGAAGGAGGAGGGAGAGTCAGTTCTGATAACAAAAGGATAAAACTGAGAAGTCTGAGCTCTGGCAGTTTTATTCGTCAGATGATTGATAGAAAAGGAAATTGAGATATGGAAATTCTGAGTCAGACTTAGTTGCCCCCTCTCCCCAGTTAATATAACCTATCTAGTGTATGTATATGTGCCTACATATGTATATAAAACTTTCCAAGACCTTATCTTAGAGTAAAACATCTAATCATAGGAAGTAAGTATATTTTTTGTTGGCTGTCTTCATTTTATAGACAAGGAAGAAGGTACAGAGAGAGGTTACATGTCTTGCTTAAATTCACATCGTTTGTGTTTTGAAGAAACCATATTTTAAAACTTGAAATTATTAGAAAGAATAAGATCAACTATTTCTCTCATTTAAAGAGTTAATTAAGGCCAAGTTTTGCATATTAATTGTGCTTTCATGGTTATTATTAGAATTAAAAAGCATTGCTAGCGTTTTATTGTAATGCCATACACATATTTACATTAATTCCTAGTTATGTCAAGGACAAAACTTAAAGTTGGGAAATGGAGAGAACCTCTTGTTACTATTCCTCATACTTCTATGCCTTTTTTGAAGTACTCCATACTAGCCATTGTTTTCCATCCATGCATTTACATAACAAATATGTTCTGAACAACTACTGAGAGAAGGCCACTCTTCTAGGCACAGTTTAGAGAGCCTTTAACCAAACAACCATGGTAATTGCCTGTGGGACTTATCATCCGGTCTGGGGACCATGCCCCTTCCAGTAGAAGTTCTACAGGGGCCCCCAAATTAGCAATGTTTGGAATAGGAGAAGGAAGAGGAGGCTTGAAGGAGGCTCAAAGGAGGAGCAGATACTTTTACTCAGTTTTGTATAATTTTCTGTACGGAATGGCATGGGCAGAGGTTCTGAGATGTGGCGTGATTGGACCCCCCAGGTAGAATCTGGGGGCTTCTGCATGGGGTGAGGAGAGGAACAGAAAAGGGGGCTCAAGGGGCAGTCAGTCTCAGAGAAAGGAGAGCTTGGTACTCCATCCGCCCCACCCAGGGAAGTTTGAACTTCATGTTCTACACAACGGGATGTCACTGAAATAAGTTAAGTGGAGAAAGAATCCAATATTTTGTAGAAGTAGCTGAAGGAAAAGAAGCAAGCAGAAACGATTGTGAAAGACCACGTAAACCATAGGAAAAACCTGACCCGTACAAGTGACATTGACTGTGGCTTCAAAGGAAGAAGTAAGAGGTGCTTAGGAAACCGAGGCATGAGTGACTGGATGTAGCGATGGGAGATAGGAAATCCCAGGACTGTTCCAAAAGTTTTGGCTTGGGGCCATATAGATGGAATTGCCATGCCAGGTAAAGAATATGAGTGGAGAAAGAGGGTTTACAGGAGAAATAATGAGCTTCGTTTTGATGTTTATGGAGATGTCTCATAAAGAAATTGGATATATGAGTCTTCAGCTCACTGGAGAGCTCTGTGCTGAGAATAGATATTCATAGGTCATAAATATACATTGTTGTTGAGGCTCTTAGTATGAATAAAATTATCCTGAGAGAGCATTTGGGGCACAATTGTTTTAAATCTTTCAGAAAATGCAGATGCCTGGGTCTGTCCCCAAGAACTCTGGTTTAATTGGTCTTTGACAGAGATGCAGCCATCATTATATTGCGATAGCTCTCCATTGGGGTCCGAGTGGCCTCGGAGCACTGGTCTAGAAAGAGCAGGAAGAAGATAGAGAAGCCTCCTGAAAAACAGCATGTAAGGGACGGGAGAGTGAGGGGAAGGATAACAAGGGGCTGTGAAGGACAAGCCAGGGAGATGGACCAGAGACCAGGTAGAAGATGCCCAAGTAAGCAGTGCGGGTGACATTTCAGGAAGAAGGGAGGAGCCCAGTGCCAGTCCTTACAACAAAGGAAAATGAGATAAAAGCATTGTGTGAAGCTGCTGAGAAGCTGCTAGTAACTCATTGCCCCAGCAGGAGCGGGAGCTGGCTCCCAGGGGATGGAGGCGTGGGGTGGGTGGGTGTTGAGAGACCCAGGGGGGAAAGGCAATTACTTTCTTTGTCTCCTTGTCTTCTTTCAGCGGGGGCACATTGCCATATTTCACTCTGAAAAGAATAGCCTGTTCTGTAGGAAAAGGTACACTGAAGGTACAAGAAAGGGCTAGACTCTTGGCTAAGTTTCTTGAGGTACGGTCAGGTTCTGATAAACACAGGTGGAGTCCGAGTCACAGAAAGGAAGACTCCTTTCATGGAGTTCAGGCTGTCCTAAAATTCCCTCACATCAGAGGCAATATTGTGTACCCATGTTCAGGTGAAAGCGCCCAGAATCTTCACTGTGTCCAAAGACACGGTAAGAGTTCTCCAAGAGGAACTTCAGATTTACATACCAGATGACTTACAGAAGATGTCACAGAGAAAGGCAGCTATGAATTGAGAGATTTGAAGGGAAGAAAATGTAAATGTAGGGAATTGGACTTAGCTTCCAAAGGCTTACATGCACTGTCATCACTTGTTTCTAACTACAACAACGTGCTGTTTACTGATTGGTTTGTTTATTTATTTATTTTTACTTTTATTTTTATTTATTTTTATTTATTTTTGAGAGACAGAGACAGTGCGAGCAAGGGAGGGTCAGAGAGAGAGAGAGTGGGAGATATAGAATCTGAAGCAGGCTTCAGGCTCTGAGCTAGCTGTCAGCACAGAGCCCAACGCAGGGCCCGAACCCACGAACCATGAGATCATGACTTAAGCTGAAGTCGGACGCTTAACCCACTGAGCCACCCAGGCGCCCCTATTTATTTACAAGTAGGCTCCACACCCAGTGTTGAGCCCAATGCAGGGCTTGAACTCACGACCCTGAGATCAAGACCTGAGCTGATAACAAGATTCGGACACTTAACTGACTGAACCACCCAGGTGTCCCTATGACAGGCTTATTTTCAAAATGATATTTTACTGCCTTCTAAAATTCAGTTAGTGGAATCTCATATATGAGTGCATGTAGTTAACTTCTACATGCTGGACCACAGGAAAATGAACTGTCCAGAACTGTCCACATATAGTGTCACCTACTAGAAGCCATAATGATAGTATGTGTCCTGAAGGAACATTGAGAGGTTAGTTCATCCAGGCTGGATGGAACTTAAGTGATGATAAAAATGAAGGCACATGTAAATGAGTTCATGTTTGATAGCTGTGCATTTCCTAATAGGGAATAATAGATGGATATATGTTGATCAATAGGGTTTTATTAAGTAGTTAGCACAGGGCTATTCTCTTTGCTTTAACATTCCCTAGCCATACATTATTCACATGTAAAAGAAATATCCTACATTCTAAAATAGTTTATTTCCTTCTAAAACTTACCATACTGGCTTACCAAAGAGGAAATAAAGAAGCAGGCTCATTCTATAAAATGGTAACACATACAAACATTATACTGAATGCCAATATGCTAATACATATATAAGTCTGTTTTTTTAAGCTTTTGCCTTCTTGGTATTGGACTAATAACCTCAAAGGGAAAAAACATAGTTTTCCAAGTAATTTCTTAGGATATTTTCCAATTTGTAGATTTTTAAAAAATCATCAAAACTTCATCAACTCTATCATTAGGTGCTACTACATTTATTGCCCTTTGTGAATAAGCATTAGTGGTAGATAAAGTCATTCCTGGTTTTACTGGTAAGAGTAGTAAATGCCTCTTTTCAGTGTCCAAAGACTCAAATGTTTTTAGAGATTAAAAAAATTCCCTAAGATAGTCTTGTAACATGCATTGACCTTTAGCCAAATGAGCTTCAATTTTATCCTTGGGGGTCATCGAAGTTATATTTTATTCTATAAGTCTCTAATTTCCAAGTCATCATGTATCTCAAATCTCTATAAATTTTTGACATCCATGCGGGCAAGACTTTAATTTAAAAGCCGTAAAGGGTGATATTCAGTGCATATTTAAGAACTGGTGTGGTGTGGACAGCAGTCATTCAGAATGATTACTGACCACGTGGGGATTGGGCCTTGGTGTGCCAGGTCCTAACTTTGAAGTTTCTGGAGGATGTTGGTCCCCAAAGAGGGCCGCATGGCAGGGAAACACTCAAAGGACTCAAGGCAACAGCTGTTTCCTAACTAGGATGAATATGTGCGGATATTTCCACAACTGTTATGGCTAATTCTGGAGTGTCCTAGCTGAATATCAGTCTGGAATGCCAGGATTTTGAGCTGTTTCAGATATGACAAGGGAGGAATGGAAGGGCGCTAGCAAATGCATTCATGTGGAGCCATTGGCCTCTGAGGCTCTTCCGAAGAGAGCTATAAAAACGGTTATGAAGATCAGCTCATTTACTTTTCATCCGATGGAGATTTTTCCTTTTTTCCTTTGTTTTTTTTTTGTTTTTTTTTTTGATTTTTTGAGAAATCCTCAATGATTAGTCCTGTGCTGAGTGCTGAAATTGCAAGGTGAATAGATTTTTGTCTTTAGTGAGGAGGTTTAGGGAGGTGGTTTTTTTAAACAAGATTTTGCTACACAAACAGGAGGTAGCAAAATTGGAGACAAAAACTCCAGAAAGTGACAAAATACATGAAAGTCTGAAGGAGCTTGCTACATTAGAAAACACCATGTGTCTCCAGTGGCCTCAGCTTGGGCTGCATATGGAGTGGAAAGACCCTGGATGTGTGAAGGGTAGGGCCTGTAAGGGTCCTACATGTCAAGTGCATTGGTCCTTTTTTTGCAGCCAATAGAGAGTTGCTGAATAAGTTTAAACCTGAGGATGCCATGGTAAGATGTGTGTTCTAAGTATATTATTCTTAATATCATCCTGTATGTACTTGGGTCTAGTCAGGACATCTCACTGGGACTTTTCAAATGTTTGGATAACTCTGTGCTTAACAATTCTTAAGTGGTCTTGACCTTAAAACTGGACACTTCACAAAATATGGAAAAAGGATGTCTTTCTAGATACTAAATCTGATGGTAGTGGTCTTTTACAAAATCATGGTAATTTTTAGGTCTGAATAATATCTGAATAATATTTTGTGCAGCATGGTCAGTTTTAAGGAGCCTCCATGAGCCATTCTTACAGAAATGCCAGTCCTTAGAATGCTCAGTATAGCAGACTTGTTGTCTTCTATGCATGTCAAGCTCCAAGTTTGATAGAAGATGTAGAGATAAAATCAGAATTACAGAAATCAAACTAAAGATTTAAAAATGGCCTTCTAGACCTACTCTTTCTTTTTTTCAGCTGCCCCAAGACAGTGCATTGAACTTTACTTTGATGAAAAGTACTCTATTGAGCCCTCTTGGGAGTGCAAATTTGATCATATTGAAGTTCGAGATGGACCTTTCGGATTTTCTCCAATAATTGGACGTTTTTGTGGACAACAAAATCCACCTGTAATAAAATCCAGTGGAAGATTTCTATGGATTAAATTTTTTGCTGATGGAGAGCTGGAATCTATGGGATTTTCGGCTCGATACAATTTCACCCCTGGTGAGTAAGGGTTTGGTTTTTTCCCTACAATTATTTTTTTCTTCCTTCATTGTCTGCCTTCATAGTGTGAGAATTTTGTAAGACAGCTTCAAATTTTTTTCAAAGAATTTTCTAGTTCTATTTAACGTCACACCTACAGTGCTTTCTCTTTTCATTTTATAAATCCTGAAAGAAAAATAAATTTTCCTTAAAATTTAGCTTCCACTAGAGGTGAAGTGTAGTGACTCAGGGGTCCATATGAACATCGGGAGCACAGTTAATTAAATGGACTTCCATTATGCTGAAATGTGTAATTTGAGAGGTGGCCTGTAATAAAGAAACTAATTACAGTATACATTGAATCCCTATAAACTTGAAAAGGCACTTGTAGTATTGTTAAATGTATCCATCAAAATGATCTTTGGAGAACTTGAATAAAAAATTCTTTTCTTCTGAAAATTATAATTTTTAAGGCAAATGGATCTGAGCATAAAGCTGCCTAATCCCTTTTTAGAAATGCAAATTCCTAACAGTTGTGATGAAAGCAAAACAAAGGCCCACAGCAGCCAAATACTCATTTGCAAGGTCTGCAGACATTATCCATCATTATATAATAATTCACCCAGTGTCCATTTTCCTTTTAACCTGCTAATATTAAAAAAAAAAAAAGGTCTGTGATGTTGACTGGCTCACTTGATAATGAGTTGTCATTTATTACAGTAAGAATTGGTTATCACATTTTCAGATTTTAACATTAGGCTGAAGTGATTTGAGATTTGATGAAATATAGTCATTTTTTTAATGGAGAGATGACTCAAACTTACCTAAAGCCCATTATTTCTATGTGATTACATATATATGTATATATATTTTTTAGTTTGTGGATATTGTTTTCCTAACGTTGTAACAGGCAATAGGTAAAATCAGAATATATGTAAAATTTGTTGAAGTTTCTATACCATATTACGCAGGTAACATGAGCACAGGGCTCTGATCCTCAGTTCATGCACTGACATTTTAAAAATAATTAATGTAAGATTAATGATGACTTGATTAGATATTACAGTTTATGTTGAATAGGTCACATATTAACAGTATTAAATATGTCAACCTTAAGCGTTGGGAATGTTTTTATAGTATCACTAAGAGATATTGTGGCTTTAATTATGCTTTGTTGATATTGGATTGTTCACAGAAAGCATGAGTATTTCACATTGGCGATCAGACTAACTTGATGTGCTCCAAAAAGTTCCAAACCTTGAGATTACTTTAATTAGTGTTAGAGTTGTGAATTGAAATACATTTTTTCCCCTAACGGATAATTTTGAGTATGGCCAGGACTTGAAGATAGTTCTAGGTTTTTTAGAAGTTATATTTTCATCCTTGGATTGGAGATCATGGGGACAATGTCTAAGATTTAAAATTGAGGGGGTATGACGTTTGTAGGGTCAACTTTATCAGCATAAGCAAACGAGGCGATCCACATTTCCACTCTACTGGAGAGACCGTAAATGGCGTGCTCAGTCTGCTTTCCTCAGGGTTTACAAAGCCAGTGTGTTCCCTGGGCAGTGGTCTTTGTGCCTTGTTTCTTTAGTACCACTTTTACTTTATCTGTATATAAAAGAGGATTTTATTGCCATGAAAGACTGAATCAGAAGGGAACGTAAGGAGATGGCTCCATGAAATTGAGGATGAGTTACAGAAGGACTCAGGCTTCCGTTTCCACTCAGATAAAGGAGAGTAAACTAAGTGCTCGGGAAGCTCACACTTGGCATATGAAGGAACCTAACCGTAGGCCCATCAAAGGGATGACTGCAGACTCTGAGGTCCATGGCCCAAGGCCATTCATAGCCTGAGTGGCACAGTAATCTGCTACTCATTCCATAAAGAGCCAGTGTTGAGGAAGCCAATTAGTTAATGAAAGAGGAAGGGGGCAGGGATTAGTAATCATTTAGACAGCCTTTAGGGAATGGGGGGGCAGGCAGGCTCCAGTTTAATTTGGGCTTAATTTTGATTTGGGAGGAGGCGTCAAGTGGTGATTTGGTGAAACTGAAGTGGTGGAGTTCCTGAAGTCAACGTAATGACTTAAATTAGAAGGCATCCAAGTGGACCACCCAGTGATGGGGGAGGGGGGCACCTTGCCCCCCAGGTTACTCGGAGAGCTGGGCCCCAGCACAGCTATGGGGAGCACTGGTTTGGGGACACAATCTCGCTTCAGTCTTGGCATTCCTATTTCTTGCTTGTTGTAAACTGTGGACATGATCCTTAATGTTCTGCGCCTCAATATTTAATTGATAAAATAGGGACAGCATTGACCACCACATAGAATTGTTTGAAGACTGCTTGCCGACCAGTGCGTATTTACAGATTTTTCACTTCAAATATGAGATCTCAACTATCTGCAGCTATTATTTTTAGAATTTGATCATGCCTTCTTTACGAACAAAGTGGGGCTTGGTATAGTTTATTGGGAGTACAACAAGTGTCCCTGAAGTTTTAATTTACATCTGGTCTTCTCTGATTTGGGAAGTCAATGTGCAACACTAAGAACTAGAAGATGTTACTTTTCCTTCTTAGTCTGTTTATATGGATCTTGGCCTCCATGTGGGGGGTTATAGTTAAGTGTGATGCCACTCATAGGCTATGTCAAAGAAGAAATAGCAGTGGGAAGGCCAGGTGGTCTTTATTATTTTTATGAATTTACTGCAATCTGGAGACTGGATCTTAATTTATACTCTCAGAAACTTGAAGTCAGCACATTGAGAATGTACGCAGATTTAGGAATTAGTCCTATCTGCCAAGCTAAAAAGGCTGAATATATATATGCACACATACAGATTGATACACATACACACACACATACACATATATACACACACGTACACACATGTAAAGATCCATGCATTTTAATAAGAATTCTTCGAATCACACAGCTCAATTTTTCCTGTAAGCGAATGTACACCCATGTGTATCTGGTTAATAATCAGAAGACCGTGTAGTGAGTGTGGAATGCAGATATGACAGCTAAGTTATATAAATTCCTGTTGAATAGCTCCCAGGTCAGGTACTTGATGAGGTATCTGCACACCTGGAGTGTTTTTTCGGGGGTGCGCCACATCTCAGACTGCCATGGGGCAGGACCCCGTCCAGTCTCTGCTTGCATCCTGCTTGAGTGGGACACTGACCAGTGACAACTCTTTTCTTTTTTTTCCCAAAATAATCTATTTTATTTGATTTATTTAATAGTTTATTTTCAAATTGGTTTCCATAATACACCCAGTGCTTCTCCCCCAAGTGGCCCCCACCATGACCATCACCCCCTCCCACCCTCCCCCTACCCCTTCAGTCCGTGGTTCGTTTTCAGTATTCAGTAGTCTTTCATGATTTGTGTCCCTCACTCTCCCCAGCTCTTTTCCCCCTTCCCCTCCCTATGGTCATCTGTTAGCTTTCCCCTGTTAGACCTATGAGTGCAAATATACGGTATCTGTCCTTCTCCGCCTGACTTATTTTGCTTAGCATGACACCCTCAAGGTCCATCCACTTTGCTACAAATGGCCAGATTTTATTCTTTCTCATTGCCATGTAGTACTTCATTGTGTATATATACCACATCGTCTTGATCCACTCATCAGGTGATGGACATTTAGGCTCTTTCCATGTTTTGGCTATTGTTGACAGTGCTGCTATGAACATTGGGGTACATGTGCCCCTCTGCCTCAGCATTTCTGTATCTCTTGGGTAAATCCCTAGCAGGGCTATTGCTGGGTCATAGGGGAGTTCTATCGATAGTTTTCTGAGGAGCCTCCACACTGTTTTCTAGAGCGGCTGCACCAGGTTACATTCCCACCAACAGTGTAGGACGGTTCCCGGACAACTCTTCTTTTAAAACTTGTTTCTATTTCTTAATATCTGAGTCTCTTCGACTTTTCTTCCTGTACAGCTTTGAAAAACGGCCTTTTGATTTTGGGCTCTTATGTTCCTAGTAGCTGTGCTTCTGGACTGGGGGTGGATGGGAGCTAGCTAACTGGAGGTCATGGGTTACGGTCATGTGTGGATGGGAGCTAGCTAACTGCAGGTCACTGGGGGATATCCATGGGTATGCCTTGGAAACACTGTGTTAAAGGGGGTGTTTCTGGGACACCTGGGTGGCTCAGTCGGTTGATCCTCAGACTCTTGATTTTTGGCTCAGGTCATGATCCAAGGATCCCAGAATCGAGCCCCGTGTTGGGCTCAACGCCGACAGAACAGAGCCTGCTTGGGATTCTCTCTCTTTGCCTCTGTCCCTCCCTCTCTCTCACATTCTGTTTTTCCTTTAAAAAGGTGTTGGGGGGGGTTATTTCCTAGATCTTGTGACACATTGAACTAGTCCACACTCTTTATTTCATGGGTTATGGTAACTTCTGGATCCTGTGTCAGCACCCAGCCCGCAGTGCATCAATGAATCGCTTAGGGGATAGGCGAGCCTGCAGGAGGGTTGGGAGATTGAGGGACATCAGAGGGTCAGCTAGTCCAGTCCTGTGATCTGCAGGAACCAAGGACAAGGGTGAGGCGCAGAGAAGAGCAACGCGGCCCAGAGCCCTGCAGGGAGCCTCCGGGGTGATGCCCGCAAGGGAACCTGCCTTCTTCCCCAGTGGGCAGAGTCTGTTGTGATGTCTCCTCACCGACACTCTCCGACTGCTGAGAAGAGGGATGCGTTCAGAATCACTGGAAACATTGCATGATGGAAAATTTGGTAGCCCACAGATAATTTAATGAGAAAACATATAAAAGTGCTTGTAGGAATGAAATGATATTATTGACTCATCTATAGGACTTTTTTTTAATCTTAAAGATTTATATCAAATGTCCTGCAGAAAAATGAACAACAATTAGCCAGGTAGAGGGCAGAGGAGAAGAATGAGGAAGAATTGAAGGGGCCCAGATGGAGATACAGTGAAAATTTATTAGGAGTATTAGTAACACTTTCATTTTTGAAAAGGATATAATATCTTTGGTACTGTTTACACAAATAAAAGTATTTAAGGTAAAAAATCAAGAGACAATACTATAGTGGATAAGTTTTAAATGTGTTTTCAGAGCAGAGGAATACCATTTCTGTGTAACCCACAGTTTTTTGGTTTTGGTTTTGGTTTGCATTTTTTTTAACTGAGACTGAGGATGCTTTTCGAGTAGAAAATAATTCTCCCTTAGCCAGCTGCCTACATCTTTCAATGGTCTTGACCGCTGGAAAGTACAAGCGGAGGAGAAGCCTGTAACATCTGCTCTACCCCATCCCAGTACCATGATGAGGGACTTTATTCAATATTAAGGAAGAAAAACACGGAGGATGCTGTACTCTTGGGGAAAGTTAATTCCTCTAATCTCTATTTAGGAACAACTATCTTTTGTGAGTTTTGGACTTTTCTTTATAGTGGAGACATTTTCAGCTAATCACAGGCATATAATATAATGTTTATGAAATCTTCCGCTTTTCACGATCTTTCTTTCTGAACTAGTTTTATGAAACACACCCTCTACACACCCTACGAGAGAAATTTTGCTTAAGGCTACGCCTCAAAATGCCAAACAGATGCGATAGAGTCAGGTGCTGTCATGGAAGTGAGTGGTGTTGTTAAATATGTTGCAATTGTTATGATACTTTGTACTTAAACAGCAGCTTTCATCTGAGAGCTCGAAGTGTCTTAGGAACATTCTGCACAATTCCTACTTTCTTCTTAGACTCCAAGCTGATTGGCATGAAAGGCAATGAAAAGGACGCACTGCAGTGCAGTTCCTTAAATTGAATGTTCTAGGAAGATTTCGATGCATATTAAATGAAATATATTATTTAGGTAAAATACTATCATGGACTCGATGTTATTTTAATTATCCAGTGTGGTGCTTTTTTCTTATTTGCAATGTGAATGCATGTGTGAGGATTAGCCATATTAACAGCTCTGGCATTTACTTTTCTACATAATCAGAGTCTTCTGATACATAGTTTGGTAAGAAAGAAAAAATAAGTGCTTCTACCTATTTATCTATATCATTTTCTCAACAACTAAATTTTAATTTTAATTTTGCACTAAGAAAATCAAAGGCTCAAGTTAAAAGGAGGACATTTTTTGATTATTTTGTCACATAGAAATCACAAGATTGAATTTAGATCAGATAGCATTGTGTAGTCTTTCTATTATATTTACACTGTAGACCCAAAATAGTCCAAATTCAGCACAGCAAAGGCTGTCAGACAGAAAATGTATGGAACACAGTCACCTTTCCTCTTTTTTATTTTATTGTCAGAAAATGTATGATACAGTCACATTTCCTCTTTTTTATTTTATTTAGGTATAATTGACATGTAACATCGTGTTAATTTCAGATGTACAACAGAATGATTTGATATTTGTATACACTAGGAAATGATTATGATAAGACTAGTTTCCCCATCACCACATAAAGTTACAGAATATGCAACACATTATTATTGACTACAGTCCCCATGGTATACGCTACATCCTTATGACTCATTTATGTTATAAAGCGTGAGTTTATACCTCTTGATTCCCTTCTCAAATTTCACCCCCTGACCCCAAACACACATAGATCCCCCCTCTCTGGCAACCATTAATCTGCTCTTTGAATTATGAGTTGGGTTTTGTTTTATTTTGTTTATTTGTTTTGTTTTTGGGAATCCACACATAAGGAAATCATGCAGCATTTGTCTTTCTATGTCTGATTTACTTCAAATAGTATAATACCCTTAAGATCCGTCCATCCATGTTATCACAAATGGCAAGATTTCATTCTTTTTATGGCTGAGTAATATTCCACTGTGTGTGTATATGTGTGTGTGTGTGTGTGTGTGCACGTGTGCGTGTGTGTGTGAGTGAATTCATCTTCTTTATTAAATACCCAATTTTATAATATTATATATACATATACTAATCACTATCCACCAATTCACTGATGGACACTTAGGTTGTTAACATTTCTTGGCTATTATAAACAGTGGTGCAGTGAAGATAGAGGGGCATATGTTTTCAAATTAGTGTTTTTGTTTTCTTTGAATAAATACCCAGAGGTGGAATTGATAGATCATAGAGAGCTCTATTTTTAGTTTTTGGAGGAACCTCCATACTGTTTTCCACAGTGGCTGCACCAATTTATATTCCTCTCAATACCAACTGTTGTTATTTCTTGTCTTTTTGAGAATAACTATTCTTGGAGATGTGAGATGATATCTCTTTGTGGTTTTGATTTGCATTTCCCTGATGACTGGTGACGTTGAGCATCTTTTCATGTTGGCTATTTGTGTGTCTTCTTTGGAAAAATGTCTATTCAGATCATCTGCTCATTTAAAAAATCACATTGTTTTTTTGTTCTTGAGTTGTATGATCTCTTTATATATTTTGGATATTAATGCTTTCTCAGATACATGAGTTGAAAACAGCTTCTTTTATCCATAGCTTGCCTGTTTGTTTTGCTGATGGTACTTTAACTGTGCAGAAGCTTTTTACTTTGATACAATTCCATTTGTTTATTTGTGCATTTGTTGCCATTGTCTTTGGAGTCAGAGCCAAAAAAACATCATCCAAAACCCCATCAAGGGGTTTACTATTTATATTTTATTCTAGGAAGTTGTATGATTTCTGGGCATATAATCAGGTCTCTAATCCATGTAGAACTACGTTCTGTGTAGAGTCTAAGATAGTGGTCCAGTTGCATTCTTTGCCTGTGGCTATCCTGTTTTCCCAACATCATTTGTGGAGGAGACAGTCCTTTCCCCGTTGTCTATTCCTGGGTCTGTCACAGGTTAATTGACTGTACGTGTGTGATTTATTTCTGGGCTCTGTCTGTTCTGTTTCTTGATCTGTGTGTCTGTTTCTATGCTATTATGCCATTTTGATTGGCTTTGTAATGTAGTTTGAAATTAAAAACTGTGATGCCTTCAGCCTTGTTCTTATTTCTCAAGATTTCTTTGGCTCTTTTGGACCTTTTGTGGTTCAGAGGAATTTTGGGATTATAATGTTCTATTTCTCTGAAAAACACCAATGGGATTTTGATAGGGAATGCACTGAATGTATAGGTTACTTTGGGTGACACAGATATTTAACAATGTAAGTTAGTCCAATCCATAAGCACAGAATATCTTCCCATTCATGTGTGTCTGCTTCAATTTCTTTCCTCAGTGTCTTATAGTTTTCAGTGTACAGTATTTTCACCTCCTTGGATAGATTAATTCCTAGCTATTTTTTTGAAGCAATTGTAAGTGGGGTTGTTTTCTTAATTCCTCTTTCTGGTTTTAGTGTATAAAAATACAACATATTTTTGTTACTGATTTTGTATGCTGCCACTTTACTACATCCATTAATTAGTTCTAACGACTTTTTGATAGAGTTTTCGGCACTTTCTATGTATAAAATTATGTGGCCCTCCAGTAGTGACAGTTTTGTTTCTTCCTTTCCAATTTGGATGCCTTTTATTTCTTTTTCTTGCTCCAGATAAGACTTCCAACACTATGTTGAATAAAAATGGCAAGAGAGGGCAATCTTGTCCTATTCCTAATCTTAGAGGAAAAGCTTTTGGCTTTTAACCATTGGGTATGATGTTAGCCATGGGTTTGTCATATAAAGCTTTTAGTATGTTGATGTACATTCCCTCTACACATGCTTTGTTGAGAGATTTTATCATAAGTCATCTGCTTTTTCTGCATCTATTTGAGAAGATCATGTAACTTTTTATCCTTTATTTTGTTAATGCGGTGCATTATGTTTATTGGTTTGTGGATATTGAACCGTCCTTACATCTCTGGAATAAATCTCATTTGATCATGTTAGATATTTATCAGTTTTACTTAATTCAGTTTACTAATATATTGTTGAGGATTTTTGCACCTGCGTTCTTCAGGGATAATAGCTTTTAATTCCTTCCTTTATTTCTTTCTTTGTTCCTTCCTTCCTTCCTTCCTTCCTTCCTTCCTTCCTTCCTTCCTTCCTTCCTTTCTTCTTTCTTCCTTTCTTTCTTTCTTTCTTTCTTTCTTTCTTTCTTTCTTTCTTTCTTTCTTTCTTGCTCTCTTGCTCTCTTTCTCTCTCTCTTGGTCTCTCTCTCTCTCTCTCTTTTCTTTCTTTCTTTCTTTCTTTCTTTCTTTTCTTTTCTTTTCTTTTCTTTTCTTTTCTTTTCTTTTCTTTTCTTTTCTTTTCTTTTCTTTTCTTTCTTTTCTTTTCTTCTCTTTCTCTTTCCTCTTTTTGTTTCTTTTAGGAAGTGTCCTTGTCTGGTTTTGATTTCAGGGTAATGCTTGCCTCATAAAATCAGTTTGGAAGCATTTCCTTGTATTTAATTTTTTTGGAAGATTGATATACAATCTTCTTTGAATGTTCAGTAGAATTTACCATCTGGTCTTGGATTTTCCTTTGTTGGAAGGTTTCTGATTACTGATTCCATCTCCTTGCTAGCAATTGGTCAATACGGATTTTTTACTTCTTCATTATCCCATCTTGGAAGACTGTATTTTTCTAGGAATATATCCATTTCTTCTATCCAGTTTGTTGGTGTCTGACTATTCATGGTAGTCTTTTGTCTTTTGTATTTCTTTGGTCACTTGTAATTTCCCCTCTTTCATTTCAGATTTTATTTGAGCCCTCGTTTTTTCCCTTTGTGAGTATAGTTAAAGATTTATCCATTGTGTTTATCTTTTCAAAGAACCAGCTCTCAGAAATGATTTATCTTTTCTATGATCTTTTCAGACTTTATTTCACTTATTTCCACTCTGATTTTATTATTTCCTTTCTTCTGCTACTCTGGGGCTTCATTTGTTCCTCTTTTTCTAGTTCTGTAAGTGTAATGTTAGGTTGTTTATTTGAATTTTTCTTGTTTCTTGAAATAAGGCCTGAATTACTATGAGCTCATAGAACTGCTTTTCCTGCATCCCATTGAATTTGGTGTGTTGTATTTTAATGTTCATCTCAAGGTATTTTTTCATTTCTTTTTTGATTTATTCATTGACCTATTGCTTGTGCAGTAGCATGCTGATTACTCACCACACGTTTGTAATTTTTCCAGTTTTCTTTTTGTGATTGATTTTCAGTTTCCTACATTTTGGGTCAGAAAAGACGCTTGAGATGTTTTTAGTCTTTTTAAGTTTATTGAGACTTGTTTTGTAGTTCTTTTCTATTCTTTGCTTCTTCTCTCATTCTCTTCTGTTCTGGTTCGATGTCTTTCTTTGGTGTTATGTTCAGATTTCATTCTGAGTATCTTTTGTGTATCTATAGGATTTTGCCTTGTGATTACCATGAAGCATGCATATCAGTTCATATGTACCCGCCTATTTTAAATTTATAGCAAGTTATGTTTGAATGCATTCTAAAGCTAGATGTATATACTCTCTTCTAGGCTTTGTGTTTCTGATGTTGCATTTTACATCTTTGTATTTTCTGTATCCCTTACCTAATTGTATTAGTTATATTTATTTTTACTACTTTTGTCTTTTAACCTTCATGCTAGCTTTGTAAGTAGTCCATTTCCTTTACTATATATTTGCTTTTACCAGTAAAGATTTTTAAATTTTATATGTTTTCTTACTACTAATTAATGCTATTTGTTTTCAGCTTAAAGAAGTCCCCTTGACATTTCTTATGAGGCCAGTTTAGTGGTGGTGAACTGTCTGAGTTCTCAAAGAAAACTTGTTATCTCTGCTTCAGTTCTGAATGATGGCCTTTCTGGAGAGAGTCTTCATAGTTGGAAGTTCTTTGCTCTCCATACTCTGTATCATAACAGACTCTTCTGGCCTATGAAGTTTCTGCTGGCAGTTCTGCAGACATGCCCTTGTATGTGACAAGCCTTTTCTTCTTGCTGCCTCTAAGATTCTTTCTTATCTTTAACTTTTGAGACTTAACTGTAACGTGTCATGGTGCCGATCTCTTTGGGATTATCTTATTTGGAACTCTCTGGGAGTCCTGGACCTGGATGTCTGTTTCTTACAGCCCTTGGGGTCTCGTGGATGTAAAGGCCCATTGAGTTTTAAAGCCAGATATTTTGGAGGCTCATCTGCCCAGGGGACATCCCAAGGGTTGGGATGCCTGACGTAGCGCTCAGGCTTCTCTTCCCTCAGTGATCCACTTTGTGAGATTCCTCCTGCTTGTGCTTCGCTGCGCTTGGGGCATTTGGGGTGAAATCACATCTCTGCTTCTTCTATTTGTTCAGTACGGCCTTTTTATCCTTTATTGTAGAGGAGCCACCCCGGTAGCTTTCTGGTCTAGAGTTGCTCTGTATGTAACTGTCGATTGGAGGTGTCTGTGGGAGAGGCGAGTATGGGGTCTTCGCATCTTGAACCACATTTTTTTTGGAGGGGAGTTTATTTTTTAAGAAATAGCATTTACAACGTGCGAGTCGCAGAAGCGACACATTTTGAGTGTGTGAAGGGTGCCAGCACACTCATGTGAGGACAGTTTTATCTATCCCTTCCTCTTGCCGCCCCCCCCCACCCCCACCCTCAGCCCATGTCTTGGTTAATCTGATCTCTACAATGCAGGGGTTAGGGGGAAGGATGAGGCAAAAGAGAGGCAAAATGCTGTTTGGTCTCGGTGGGTGTGCAGGAGAGAAGTTGAGAGTGGGAGAGAGGATTTCCAGGATTAGCTCCCGTCTGTGCAGAGAATACTGGAAGCGGTAACAAAGGAGAAGGAAGATTTTTAAGAAGTTTCCTGTGCAGAGGGAATGCCTTCTTCAACTTGGTTCCTGGAGAGGCAGAGAGAAATGCTTCCAGTTGTTTGTATTTATTTAGTGGTTAATTGCTGGCACATGCCTTTGAACCTGGGACCTGTGAGACTGGACCCCGTGGAGACTCAGGCATATTTCTGTTGTTGATGCCTATTTTCTTTACATCTGAAAGACACCTTGGAATTCACCTCCTTCAGCCTTTTCGTTTTATAGATGAAGATACCAAAGGTCTTGATAAAATCTGCTGTCCAGGTTTATGACTCTGTGCAGAGGTTAAGTTCCTCCTTGTTTGTCTGTTATATAACAATTATGCTGATGCACCTTCTTCAAAGGGTAGAGATTATGACTTTAATTACATCACGTATTGCAAGCACTTTTGGTACAGTTATATTAGGAAGTTTAATTAAGGGGGAATACTGTAACCCTCACATTTTACCATGAACCAGTGCTCAGATTTAAAAATTCATCTTTTTCATGCTGTCTAAAATGTCTTTCCTTGCACAAAGGCCAAAGAGACGACTGATTTGCCTCCTCCCCCTCTACCTATATTAAAAACACTGCTGTTTCAGCCCATCTGAGTCTGAAGCGTGTGATTCATTTCCTGTTCCCAAATACCCGCTATCACGGACATGCTCAGGTGTGTGTTTAATGCTCTCAAGACTGGAAACTTGAGGCTCACAGTCTAACTACTCCAGGGAAATCTTTAGGTCATCTCTCCCAGGGCTCCCACAATTATTGTTCCTTCCTAATGAATGTCTCTTTGACTTTTTCTTGTGATTCTAGTTGCTTCCTGTCATCAGCACTATTTTTTCCCCTCCGAGGCTGCTGTATACAGTTGTGCACATTAAGGGTCTTCAGGTGAAGGAGAAGGAAGGGAGGATCCCACTTCCATTCAGAGCCATGTCCTGGACTCCAAAGGCCTCTTAGGGACCCCTGAAGCCATGCCTGGGTCAGTCATAACAGGACCTTTGTACCCACACAGTGGTCCCAGCAGCAAAAGACCAGCATCTACATTTCACTTAAATCATCTTAAAGAGAGCTGCCTGGGTAGCTTAGTCGGTTGAGCATTTTGGCTTCGGCTCAGGTCATGATCTTCATGGTTCGTGGGTTCAAGTCCCCCGTTGGGCTCTGTGCTGACAGCTCAGAGCCTGGAGCCTGTCGTCAGATTCTGTGTCTCCCTCTCTCTCTGACCCTCCCCTGCTCACACTGTCTCTCTCTCTCTCTCTCTCTGTCAAAAATAAATAAAACATTAAAAAAAGGTAAAAAAAATATTTCTTAAAGAGAAATTCTATCATTTAAGCAGGAGGGACATTTAAAAACCAAAGTAAAACAAAGAAATAATGCATACGTTTTCCCTGTATTTTGCGTTGTAATTTTTTTTTGGGGGGGGGCGGGTGTCTGCAGTCACTAAGCTTGTCGGTAATCTAGAAAGTTCTACCTTTTAACGCATCATTGCATACCAAGAAGTATGCATTTCAAATTACAAACATCTGATATACTTTGCCTAAGAAAATAATATTATTTAATATTTAAAACACGTTTTCATAACAATTTGTATATAGTTTCAAACTTATTGTTTTTTATTTTTATGCAAAAAAAATCAAGGAACTGTCAGGACAGCAACCCAGTATTCCTTGTTTCTTGACCAAAAGTGTCTCCTTATTTTAGAATTTATGTGCCTTTATTGCTACTTATGTGTAGCTCATGTGACTATTTGTTAAGTCTCTTTATTTACTGAAAGAGAGAGAGAGAGAGAGAGAGAGAGCGAGCGAGCGAGAGAGAGACCGTGGGTGGGGTAGGGCCAAAGAGAGAGGGGGAATCTCCCATAGACTTCATGCTGTCAGCAGAGAGCCCAATGCCAGGCTCAGCCTCAGGAACCTGTGAGATCACGACCTGAGCCAGAATCAAGAGTCAGACATTTAATCGACTGAGCCACCCAGGCGCCCCATGCAACTATTCTTGAAGTGAATGCACAGAATAGAAATTTCCACGAGGCCCTGTTTGCCATTATGTTTATTCAAGAAATGTGCTGTAGAAACACAATATATACTAGATTCTATCTTCCATACAATGAGTTTATAAGAAAACAAAAATCAGGTAGACTGTAGTAGATTGGGTAATGGGCCTACCTCCTCCTCCCTACCAAATAGAGATGTTTGTGATCTAATCTCTGGAATCTGTGAATATATTTGGTTACTTGGCAATGGGAATTAAGGCAATAGATTAGATCAAGGATACAAAGATTACTTTAATACAGGGACATTAACTTGGGTTATCTGGGAAGGCCTGATGTAATCCCAAGAGTTTTCGGTGTGGAAGAGGGAGGCTGAAAAGTCAGTGGCAGAGCAGTGTGATGGAAGAAGGAATCCAGTGCCATTTCTGGCCTTAACGGTGCAGGAAAGGCCCATCAGCCGAGGAGCGTGGGGGCCTCTAGAAACTGGAAAAAGCAAGGGATGGATTTCCCCCTACAGCCTGCAGAAAGGAATAAAAAGGCTTTGCCATCACCTGGATTTTTACCCAGTGAGACTCATGTTCAATTTCTGACATTCAGAGCTGTAATATAATACGTCTGTGTTGTTTAAATCATCTAAGTTCATAGTAGTTTGTTACATCGGCAATACAGAAACAGATAGAGATTTTCATGCCTGAGTGTAGAATGCTGCTGTACAAACTCATCTGAAAAAATTTGGATGTGGTTTTGCACGTGGGCAGTGAGCAAAACCTGGGACAGTGTTGAGGAGAAGCATGATAGGAAAGCCTCTATTGTCTTGAAAAGACTGGTTTTTTTTTTAATTTTTTAAATGTTTATTCATTTTTGAGAGAGAGAGACAGAGTGTAAGTGGGAGAGGGTCAGAGAAAGAAGGAGACACGGAATCTGAAGCAGACTCCAGGCTCTGAGCTGTCAGCACAGAACCTGATGTGGGGCTTGAACTGACTGACTGTGAGATCATGACCTGAGCCAAAGTCTAAAGCTTAACCAACGGAACCCCCAGGCGCCCCTTAAACAGACTGTTAAGAGATATATGGGTAATGACATCGCCAAGGAGGGCTCACAAGGAAGTGAAGAGCATTGCACATGAAACATACATGCCTGAAGGAATACATATGTCATCATCAGCAAACTGCTGGTGGAAACATGGGTGTTCAAGGTGCCAATCCTGAGGACTCAGAAGGAAACAAGGAGTGTGTCTTTGGAAAAGGAGGAACAGGAATTCTTGTTCTATTGAGTTGGAGAGATTAGCAGAATTGTGTCCTGGAATCATAAGGAAGGCAGAGCTTGGGAATTTAATGGAGGAGATGGTGAAGCAACATGTTGATGGCTCAGCCTGGTTTTTTCCCCTCTTGTGTTTTACTGAAACACAAGAGGGAAGAGACAGCTTGAAGAAAGAACTTTTAAACCAAATTAATTGAGGCTTAATGACTTGCTAGGTTCCAAGCAATTCCAAAATTAAGAGATTCACTGCCTATTGAAATGTAGGGTATCTTGGGATGGGGTTGGAAAAACATGCTCTAGGGAGAAAAATGAAGGCATGACTGGAAAACCTTTTTGCTAACCCTATGGAAAGATAAAAACATCAAAATATTCAGTCTCACAAAAGGCTCTTTCAAATGATTAAGTGTGTGACTCATAAATCTCTTCAGTCATCTCAGCAAAGCCAAAAATAGAGATAGGATTATCTAGAAAAGACCTGTGGAGGAGACTCTTGGCTAATAGAGTGAATCTCGTGACATAAACAGGAGACCCATGAGGTTGTTGACAATGTTCTATCAGCAGAAATGGTGCCATCTTGAACTGAAGGTCTCTAGACAGGATTGAAATGAAAGGAAATGGTCAGACCCCCAAATATCTACAGGCGAGAGACCAGCTAATAAAACTCCTCAGCTACACACATGTCCTATCTTTCATGAGAAAGGAAGGCCGATTCAGGTGGACATCCCCAATCCCAGGACATGGGGCCTTGAGCCCTGAGATAGAGTTACAAATCACAGAGGAGAGTTTCCAGGCCCTTGAAGCCAAGTGGAATTTTCCAGATGGATTTTATGATTGCTTGGGACTGTTGGAATTTCTTTTCCTTTCATTTTCTCCCTTTTTGAAAAGAAAGGTCTATAAATGTTACTGTATGTCTCCCTCACCATTGTGTTTTTGGAGCAAGTAAGATGTTTTTTGAGTTAAAGGTTCAGAGATAGAATTTATACCCAATGCTTCATCCATACCTGCTGTAAATGATACAGATGTTGAGCTGATGGGATTTGGACTTTGAGTTGATGCTGTAATGGACTGAAACTTTTGGGTGTCTTGGAATAGGATGAATGTATTTTGCACATGGGATGGATTTGGATCTTGGTGGGCAACAAAGTAGACTATGGTAGGAGGGAAGAATAATGGTCCACAAAGATGTCTACACCCAGAAATCTGAGAATACATTATTTTACATGGCAAAGGGAAACTAAGGTTGTGGATAAAATTGAAGTTGCTAATCAGCTGATCCAAAGATAGGGAAATCATCTCAGATGATCAGTATGGGCCCATCATAAATGTCCCTCAGTGCAGAAGAGGGAGGCAGGAGAATCAGTGTTGGAATGATCTAATGTGAGGAAGACTGAAGTGGCCATTGTTGGCTCTGAAGGTGGAAGGTGTCCATGAGCCAAGGAATGCAGGAATCCTCTAGAAGCTGAAAAAGGCAAGGAAAGGATTCTCTCCTGGAGCATCCAGGAAAGAAACGTAGCCCTACCAACGCTTTGATTTTAACTCATTAAGACTCAATTCAGACTTGACATCCAGAACCGTAAGATGATAAATATGTGTTGAAGACACTAAATATATAATAATTTGTCACAAGAGCAAAAGGAAATCAATATAGCATGTAACTAATTCTTTTTACTTATAATAGTTTATTGTCAAATACGTTTCCATATAACACCCAGTGCTTCTCCCCACAAGTGCCCCCCTCCATGACCCTCACCCTCTTCTCCCCTTCCCATCCCCGTCCAGTCCTCGGTTTGTTTTCAGTATTCAGTAGTCTCTAGAAGTGATATGGAAAGTAAGCAAATAAGGGGCACCTGGCTGGCTCCATTGGAAGATCACGCAACTCTTGATCCCTGGAGTTACAAGTTCAAGCCCCACGTTGGGTGCTGAGATTGCTTAAGAATAAAATCTTTAAAAAAGGAAGTAAACAAGTGATGTAAGAACTCACTGTTGGGATGAAGAATATAATACTTTGATTCTCTCAGTTCGAACTTTTAAAATACATTTTGGTTAAAATGCAGACTACCCAAGGCTTTCAGCTTGACTTGCCTACACAGAAATTGATTAACTCTCTTTTTATGTGGATGTATCCATATGTCTCTATATATCATTTGATTTTATGTGAATGCCATCTCTATGCAGAAGTATAGCTGAAACCCCAACAAAGTAATGACTCGCAATGTGCATGGGATGGTGGTATTTTTGTTTGTGGTAATAATAGCTATTTGTAGAACCTGGCACTCTTTAAGCCTCTGCCTCTTCACGGTGTATCTGCCTGGTGCTTCTCCTTCAAACGAGCTATTCTGTCTGTTCCTGCTTACTCCGTTGGCTAGCTGCCCACCATTGCCAAAGGCTGTGCTGACTTGCTGGAAATTCTGCCTCAGTACATCCTTATGGCATTTTCCCTTCCCAACTACCTTCAGACACTTCACTTCAACTAGACTACCACAAGAATTACAGAGTGATTATAATGCAGGAAGGCTTTCCACCATCAGCAATGCATGTATCCACCAAAGAACTAAACTTCCTTTTTTCAAACAGGAGGACATATTAGTCATAAATATGTCACTTCTATTCTGTTCTCTACTGATCATAACCCAAATCAGAAGACTGTTTTATTCCCCAGGGAACTTTCCTTCTCACATTTGCACTTCAAAGCCCCAAGGAGGTTCTCTCTAAGTGATTCAGAGAGAATAGGGATACAGAAATCAGTACTACCTTGAAACATTCCCAGACACTCTTGTGCTTGCTGATGCCGTCTGGAAGGAGAGTGTAGTAGATTTGGCGGGCAAACAAAATAGCGTTAGTAGGATGGTCAGTGGTGGCCGTGCTGATGAAACTAGGAAAGAAGACGTTTGTCATGACAGTGATAGGTAGAGTCTGAAGCTGAGGGTTTCTACGGGCATTGCAGTGAATCACTTTGCAGAGACCTTTGGCTGCAGATAATTGGTTAACTAGTGAGAAAATTATTACTAGTTCCATGTGTGTTTTACTTTCTTCTAATGATAATTTCTAAATTGTATTTCTATCTCAATTTTAAATTAAAAAGAAAACAATCATTTAAAAAGTAATACAACCATGCTTCTTTTTCGCTGACAACTGTTTTACCTTTTGTATCATTTGCTGTTTTCTTGGATTTTCCCTCTGCTTCTGCCTGTCACCCATTTTGTCTCAGCCTTTTTTCCCCTTCATTTACCTGCAGTGGCTTCATACCTCTTTCCATGGCCAGTCCCTGGAGATGCATCTCCCACTGTCTTTCACTTACTGCTTCTCTAGGCTGTCGAGGCTCTGGGCTCTACATTGCCCTTCTTGACTCTGCCGGCCTCATTTGTTTTTATTTTTGGTCTGCTTCCACATGTTCTAGAAAAAAAAAAAAAGATCCAGATACTCTTTCCATCTGAGCTGTTTATGAACTCTTAATAGAGGAGAAATGCAGCAATTATATAAATAAATATGGTAGTTAGATTTCTGTTCAAAATGTCAATGTTGACATTTATGTTCATTGTGCTAAGCTTTTCACTGTCAAGACTGAATTAGGTATAGTTTTTTCATTTAACAGCAACTTACATGCTCTGTTCTAGAACATCAAGTAATCCACAATAAAACCCAACTTTCTATTAAGCTAAAGCTGATCTAAAAATGTGATTTGGTAGGGGGCGCCTGGATGACTCAGTAGATTAAGTGTCTGACTCTCAGTTTTGGCTCAGGTCATGCATGATCTCATAGTTTTGTGACTTCGAGCCCCATGTCAGGCTCTGTGCAGACAGTGTGAAGCCTGCTTGGGATTCTCTCTCTCCTTCTCTCTCTAGCCCTCCCCTGCTCATGCTGGCTCTGTCTCTCTCTGAATAAATAAATAAAACTTACATTTTTAATGCAATTTGGTATGCTTTTCTCATTATCTTTGGATGAAATATTCCTTTATGCCTATAAAATATCCATGTTCCACCCAGAGAAATTCCTCACTGGTTTCAAACTATTTTCAATGTAACGTACATTTCCACATCATGGAAATAGTTACTAATCATTTAAGCTGTCATTTTAATACATATTCAACTAAAAAGAATTTATTCAAAGTCTTTCTTTTAAAATATATTGGAAGCTACTCATTTCCTTTCAGAGACTACAAGTAATATGCCAAATCATTGCTATCATCTATTTGTATATGTCTTTAGTTTTCCATTTCTTCATAAATCCATTTTATTAGTTTTTTTTCATAATTTCATACAGTATATGAACTTGCATGCATGTTTACACGCAAAACAGTTTTATGAAACATGGTCAGAAAAGATCATAGTGTTTGCTAGACTATTATCTGAGTTCAAATTCTGGCCTGGAAACTTTCTTATGTGACTTTTGCCAATAGCAGTTTACTTAATTTCTTCACTGCAGTGTCCTCTTGAGATCAGCATTTGACACGTAGATTTTGCTACCTAATGATACAGGCAACATGCCACAGTGCTTCTCACATGGCGTGTTACTCCTCAGGATCACATCTAAACCTCTGGTTCATTATCTCGCAGATTAATTCAATGACAATAAAAGCTTACCGACCCTGACTCATAATTGGTCCACACTTACTCTACCCTAAATACTGAGACATGAGATGAAGGTGCAGATCCTGTTCTTGCAGAGCTTACGGTATGCTTGAGAAATAATATTTATACTCAATATGATGAATGCCATGGATAAGTAGGGGAGGCACTGGATGTGACACAAGCCTGCACCTAAATGGCATTTCCCCACGTGGTGCTCACAACCACCTCAGGGAGCGCCATGTGTCCAGAACTTTCTCAGCCATAACTCCATCATGCCCTTTGGGGTACATTACAGAAATATTCTTCCTCTCTGTTAACACCAAACTTCTTAAAAGGAAGAAATTGGGTTTGCACCTTTAATTTCCAGTGCCTTAGCAGTGCCTAGCATTCACTGACATTTATTGAAATTTATATGAATGAATACCTAGATGTGTTACTGAATGAATGAATGAGTGGAGGTGAATAATCCAAGAAGGTAGGAGTAAGACACCAGGCACGGAAAAGTTGGTAAAATGGGGACCAGGTAATCCAGACCATTTAGAAAGTGCATGTGTGACTTTGAAAGGAGAAGAGTGGAGGTAAGACCAGAAGAATAATCTGATTCAGATACTAAATAGCTCTGTAAACTGTTCATGATATAAACACAATTTCAGGAGAAGTGAGGAATGTACTACTATTTTAAATGGAATCGCAATGGATGGATTGAGTAGAGAGAGAACAGATGCCCAGAAAACGAAGATGAAACAATTCAAGCACTGCACGTAGGGAATCGTTAGAGCCAAGAAGGGAGTTGTGTGTGGACGCTGTAATGAAAGAGCAAATAGGAAGTCAGTAAGATTTAGTGACATACTAGGTGTGCATGTTGAATGAGCGCAGTAGACATGACTGAGGTCACTGTCCTCAGTGATTCGGTGATTAGTTGAGTCATGACTTATGTTGGAGAATAAAACAATAGAAAATGATACAATTGCTTTTAAAGATATCCGAAGAGGTATGGATGCGGTATCCTGGAGGACATGTTGCACACGTTGTTAGCATTTTAGAGCCAGAACGTGGAGGACCAGCCAGGCAGGGTGAGGACAGCTAAGTAGAGAACTAAGCACAAAACCCTATCTAATTATGACATCTGCATATTAAGGTAGAAAATAAGATGTGTTTGAGCCAATCCTTGAGGAAAATTAGAACACAGAATTGTGTGTTTGGGAATGTTTTTCAGTCCTGGTCTCTTTCTTAAGGACAATTTTAGCAGATTATCAATTGGCACCATTTGTCTTTGGGTAGAGGTGGGCTTGAGGATTACTTTTTATTTGGGGAGGAGGGTAAGAGAAGAGTACTTCTTTTGTCCCTTGTGTGGAGCCTTCCCACGGGTAGGGATTTTCTCTTAAATTATGGAGAGAAGTACTTCCAGAAGACTGGGTCCACAAAGCGGACTTACCTGGGATGTGTCTGAAAGGTGCGGTGGTAGACGTGAGCCGTAGTGCCTATTACATGAGCAGGTGTAATGACATTTGGCTTTTCTTCTGGCATAACTTTGCCATACTTCCTTTTAGGAGCGACCTTGGTTTTTCATACTTACTTTTGAAAATATATTATCTCTGTTATCAGGATAATTGCAGGTGTTCTGTAAGATTTGAAGAAATACATTTTGTCCGACTTCGCAGAGTGGGGGAGGGGTGGCAGGGAGAAGGGAAAAGAAAAGAGTCACTTTTCTCTTTTCATTGAGTTATTTCCTTCTTACTCAGACAATATTTACTACTTTATCTGTTGCTTGATTTTCTCTGTTGGGATTTACACTGACTGCAATTGCAAGCTATAGCAATTAAAACAGCATTGGCTACCATTTAGATGGTTGGGCTAAGAATGGGGAATCTATTTTGTGAAATATTCTCATACATATAGCCTACATATTTACAGAACAAATAGCTTCTTATGAAAAGTATTTTCTCATTAGGTAAAACACCTTCCTCCCAAATTTCTCTATGAAATTATCCAGCATAACAATATATGATAAATGCAGTCGTTCAAAATTAATTCAAATGAAATAATGGTATAATTAGGCAGTGATTCTTGCTTTCTACAGTCTTATTATAAGATATTCATCTTAATAAAAATAATGAATTATTGACTTCCTCCTATACGCCAGGCGTTGCTCACAGCACTTTGCATGCATTATCCCATTTGATTTTTATAGGTATTATATCATTGCCATTCTTCTCTCGGATTTAAAAAAAAGATTAAAAATTTGAAATATTGTGCTCAAGGTCATCTCCCTCGCAAAGCTGAGACTTAGATACAAGAAGTATATATATTTAGGTATTAGTCCCTGCTGTCAACAAATTATCTATTTGCTTCAGGGCTTAACTTCTCAAAAAATTGATTTTTTTCCACCCTCTATGATTTTATTGTGAAGTTTTGAGATGTTTTTGGTGATCCTAGAATTTCTTTGTTCATTATAGTCTAATGTCTTTCATACAACAGCAGCGTTTTCCTCCTGTATCGTTATTAAGCAAAACATTTACCCTGTATTTTAAAAATTGTAATAATAATATTTTAACATCATTGGCATCATCATCATATTAGTCACAATATTAGTAATCAAGAATAATATCACTGCTTTTAATTTGTTATGAGTTCGTTTTAAGCCCATAAAAATAATATTCATATTTTCAAGTACATTGTAATACGTATTTGCCATAGAAAATGACTAATTCACTCAATCTATATGTTGCCAGCTAGTCAAAATATAGAAAATGCCAGTTTCAAATGCTTAAATAATAATAGACTTCAGCCATCTTCATGTCCCTCTGCAGGTGCTGCTTTGTATTTCTTTGTACTTTTTGAGACATTTGTGATGCAATTTCCAACTTAGAGAAAAATTACAAGTACAGTGAAATATCTTCCTTCCCCCTTCAAACCTTTGCTGTAGATATTTTATGCATTTTACTAAGTGGGAAAATAGCATCACTCAGCTTTACCTTTTTATTAAATTTCAGAAAGCGCTCCCATCTTTCCTCTCTGTTGCACTTTCTTGACCTTGAATGTTCAAGTGGTACAGCCCCCGTTGGTGGTGGCAGTCAGGAGTCCCCTGTGACACAGAAGGAAACAGCTTCTGTGCCTGCCTGGCTAAAGCCAAGACCTTAGATCTGGGAAATCTGGCAACAGGCTTGGGGAGTAAGGTGAGCTTGGGTTTACGCTGCAGTTAGGATTAAAACTAAACAATTAGCCACCCTGAGCCTGAGATTGCTCGTCTGCCACGTGCTTGTTATAATGACTATTTGATCCAGGTTTGCAAGGACTGAGTAAGATAATTTGTGTGTAGCCTGATTGATAGGACCCTTTGCACCTTCTTCTCTCACCTCGGGGCTTTTTGTAGATCGTCAGAAATCATTTCAGCATTCCATACCAAAGCCACAAACACCATAGCAAAGTCACTGATCCACAATGCAAATTTTACTAAAGGTTGTCCGAGGAGCTAGGTTGGGTCATTATGTCAAATATCAAAAGGCAAATTTCCTACATATTTTATATAAATATTTACTTCCCCTCCAAATACTCCTTTCCTCTCCCTTACCTCAAATTGTGTTTTTCTGTAAGTCTGACTCAGACTCTCCCTCCCAAATCCCTCCCCACCATCCTTTTGATGATCAAAAAACAACTAGAAAGAACTGCCACCAAAACAGAGAGCTGTCAACAGTTAAATACTCAACAACTGTCATTTCCTACATTGATGCTGATGGTAGGGGTGAGGAAAGGGCTCCCTTCTTTGGAAAACAGCACATTTCCCAGCCGCTCTGAATTGGCAGGCATGCTACAAAAGGTAGCTAATAACCTTCTATTAACTACACTGGTGGTCACCCTTCATCTGCTCTACTTCGGGTTACCAAGCTTTCCGTTACTGCCCCACGGTGACCATGTCTAGTGCCAGCGATTCTGCCCTTAAACCCCTAAAACAAGCACTGATCTCACCAGGAAATTTACCTTCCTTTAAACTTACATTGGCCTCAATCTTATATCTATATTATTGGTTAAATCCCAGAGTGTAACTTCTAAGAAGCTCTTTTTTTTCCCCCATTACCTTTGAATTTGCTGTTGGAGCAAACTCCTTATTGGGTTATATAATGCATGTTTGTGGAAAATTTTTTTAAGCTGCAAGTAGACTTTCTGAGATCTTTATAAATCATCCTCAATAATTATTCCCCTATTGCTTGTATCATTGGAAGAATGATCCTTGAGATAGGAAATGCTGGACTGGCACCTAAAAATTATTTGTTGGGTTGTGTGCCTTTAATTGGCTCTCTGGTATTATGTGTGATGGCTTCCAGATCTCGGGTAATAACCGTACACATAGAAATGGAGTGTTACTAGACCAAAGATGCCTACTTTAGAGATATTCTGGCTCCCTGTGAGAATAAAAGGCAAAAATTGAACCTCAAGAAGGAGAATTGCGTTTAGTCCATGAATAATTTTTAGTTTGGTACTTTCCTGCCTCCATGTGCCATCTTTCCCTCCCCTTGTCCATGTTGAGAACTCACCTTAGAATCTGGCCTGGTGTCTCTTTCATGCAGATATTTATTCTGAGCTCCTGTCCTAGCTGGAGAATGGCCCTATAAACTAGTCTCTAGGGATGAGGAATTGCACTCACCCAGCCAGGACAACCTGCATTTTAGATGGTGACTTACACCTTATAGGCAGAAGGACAAAGTAGGAATAGTTTGGAAGAACAAAAACAACTTCTTTTTAAAAATTTTTTTTAATGTTTTATTTATTTTTGAGAGAGAGACAGTGTGAGCAGGGGAGAATCAGAGAGAGAGGGAGACACAGAATCTGAAGACAGGCTCCAGGCTCTGAGTTGTCAGCACAGAGCCTGATTCGGGGCTCAAGCCCACGAACCATGAGATCATGATCTGAGCTGAAGCTGGACACTCAACCGACTGAAACAACTTCTGACTCTGAGAGCTTTGAAGATCCTTTGCTCATAGATAGTGCTCATTAACTGGTGCTCACTTATTTTTATTTATTTTTATAAACATTTTTATTTATTTTTGAGAGAGAGAGACAGAGTGCGAGTGAGGGAGAGGCAGAGAGAGAGGAAGACACAGGATCTGAAACAGGCTCCAGACTCCAAGCTATCAGCACAGAGCCCGATGCAGGGCTCGAACCCACAAACAGTGAGATCATGACCCGAGCTGATGTTGGACGCTCAACCGACTAAGCCACCCAGGTGCCCCAACCTGGGTGTTCATTTGGCACCGGCTCTGTCAGGCACTGGAAATCACAGATATGGTGGCTGTCATTGTTCAGGGGGTAAGACATAAACAGACCAGTGCAGTCAGGGCAAATGCAAAGGGCTATGGCTGAATTCAAAACAGAAATAGCTTAATAATAACCTTTCTTCAATATGCTCAGACATAAGAGCCTCAGAAAAAATTAACCTTTCCCCCTTCTCTGTTCCTTTAATGTGGATAATATCTCTCTATTTACATTCTCTGTATCCCTTAGGGAGAGTGTGTACTTTTTTTGTGTGAAAAGAAATTTAAAAAGTAGGCATTTTAAAGGGATTGGAGGTGTTCTAGTAAAATCAAGGAAGGTTATCTCCCCCTTGAAGGCACTTACATAACACCTAGGTCTGATGGGCCCTGGACGGAGAGCAAGCCATGTCACCTTGGGCAAGTCCTGCATCCATTTTGGTCTCCATTTGCTCATTTCTAAAAGGAGTGCATAGAACTTGATGTCATCCCAGACTATTGGACCTCTAACATTCTAAAATTGTAGTTTCATTCCTATGCCATTAAAAATGTTTTTAGAAACATTGATCACTTGAGTTTTCAAAACAAATTTGTATCCTTCCCCCTGTTCCTCTGTTTAATAGACGAGCAATGTGAACTTCGGAACATGTCTTAGTCCTTTCAGGCTGCTAGGGCAAACTGTCACAGACTGGGCAGACTATAAACAACAGAAGTTTATTTCTCACAGTTCTGGAGGCTGGAAGGCCAAGATCAAGCCACTGGTGTATTAAGTATCTGGTGAGAACCAACTTCCTGGTTCACAGACATCACTTCCTCACTGTGTCCTCACATGGAGAAGGGGAAAGGCAGTTTTCTGGGGTCCCTTTAAAAAGGAATTGATCCCATTGTTGAGGGCTGTGCCCTCATGACCAAATCGCATTCCAAAGGGCCCACCACCTAATACTATCTTCTTGGAAATTAGGTTTCTGGTAAAGGAATTTGGGGTCAGGATGTGGTGGGGGGCCCAATCATTCTATAGCTGAGCAGTTAAGAGCCTTGTACACACTGAGGTTACAAGAACTGGAGGAGGTGACGATTAGAGCCACTGTTTCTAACTCTGAATTCTACACGGTTTCTTTTTATTCAAATAGGGAGACAGCAGATTCAGAGCCGTCACCTCGCATACCCAGTAGAACTCCTTGATACAATAGCTCTGCAATAAGGCAGTTGTCATGATTTCATTTACTTCCTTTTGACTGTATGTACATTTATTAAAGGTCAGGTGATTGTCAGTACTTTGTGGAATAGTAGGAAAAAATCGTAACAATAGGGAAATCTATTTTCCTTCATGCGTGATAGCCTTTAACCTGCATGACCACCCTAAAATCTTAAGCATTATTACAGACAAAACAGGATATAATTTTTTCCTGTTGCCTGCAAATGGCAGTCAAAGCATTACAGCTGAGAAAAATAGGTAAAGAAAACATTGTAAGTTCTAAAGACAACTGTTAGATCTGTTTCCAGGGAACTTCAGTGACTGTGGTTTTAATTTCACCCACAACTTTCCAACAGCCTTTGCTAAGTAGAAACCTGAAACTCCGTAACATCTCAAAATCAAAGCATTTTTATCCTGGTTGGGGATTCTCTATGAAAATCAGTCTTAGAAATGGTGGGTTCCCACAAGACATAGAGCGAGGAGCTTGGCACGTGCAGATGAATCCACGTATGCCTGGCCCAGGGTGACCAGAGAGCTCTGGGACCACTGTGCCCAGGAGTTTGGAAAACTGCATAAGCAAAGGGAATGCCGTCTGCTTCCTACTTGAAGAGCTTCATAGGCTAGAGTTGTGATGGAAGCAGGTATGTTGGGAAGGAGAGGGTCACCCCTGCCACTCCCCCATCTTGGTGTAGTGAGAATGTATGTTTCCCGTGGGCCAGGTGGTCACTACTCAGCCAGGTGGAATGTCAGGCAGGTCAAATCTAGTCGAGTTGCAAGAATTGTTTCAAGGCAGGAGTCAAAGAAGACAAGGTAGAGAAGAGTCCAAACTGCTTACGTAACTGTGACCTCTGCGTGAGAACCATTCTTTAAATGAAATGCCTCCCGTTCACAGAAATTCATCAGGAGTCAAGAGAGAGCTCCAAATTCCGACAGCTAAACATATAAACATCTCCTTTTCCTTTGACCCATCCCTCAGCCAGATAGTTGGAGAGGAGGAGAGAGGGGTGAAGGAACTAGGAAGAAAGAAAGACTGTTTTCCTTCTCCCTCTCATAGGGTTCTCGTAAAGACACGTGTTAGGGATGGAGAAGGGGGAGAGGGGAATGTTTTGATGATGTGCAACTCTTGGATTTTAAACAGCTGAAATATCAAGAAAGTGAGTCTTAATGATAGTAACAAGACATTTCTTAGAAATTCAGGAGCCTCCCAAACTCTCATTTACTAACAGGAAACAAAAATTCTATGTCAGACAAAGGCTACAGTTGAAAATAAAGTAAAATTATTCCTTTTTTGAGCCCCATAGACATAAACCTAGCAAATCAGTTAGGTGTATGTTTTTCTATATTAGAAAGAAGAAAATAGAAACATAAAACACATTGAAAAATTTACCCAGCACTGCTCAGATTGCAAATTACAGCCGTTAAAGTCCCTTGAGGTCAGACCCCAACACCTGGTCCCAACTCCTATGCAGTGCTCAGTAGGTAAACTAAAGTGAAAGATGAAACTTAAAGATATCTTCAGAGTAAGGAAGGATGATCCTGAGTCAATTTTTACTTTACTGCATAATACAACATTTGTTTATTCTTAATCCAGAGGACTTGGTATTTTTTTGTTTATCTTATTGCCCTTTCTCTGGAGATCCAGTTCTGCATTCAGATCTGCTTACTAGGCATCCTTTAAATGTATGCTAGATGCTGTACTTGAGGTCCAAACGTGAGCTCTTTGATTCCACATCCCAGATGAGCACCATATACTGAACATTCCCCAAGCCCAGACCTTTCCCCACATCCTGTCTGTGGTTGCTCAACAGCCCTGTGGTTCACCTAGAAACTCAAGTCCACGTTGTACAAAACATGTTTGACTTTCTCATGAAATCCTCATCTCTCACTCAGACAAAGTCATGGAAGATGAGGGAGTCAGAATAAGTCCATACATAGTTTTGAATGACATAATCATTTTAATTTCAATCTTAAGAAAATGAGTAATGGCTGAAAGTTTTAAAATATGGGAGTGGCATAGTTTTATCTGTAATTTAAAAAGATTATTGTGGCTTTCAGGTCTATTTGATAAGCTTTTGTTTGTTTGTTTGTTTGTATTGACATATAAATTGTGTGAGTTTAAAGTGTTCTGTGTATTGCTTTGATACGCTTCTCTCTTGATCACTGATTACCACCCTAGCGTTAGCTGATGCCTCCCTCACCTCACATCATTATCATTTCTTTTCTGTGGTGAGAACACTGAGGAATCCTTTCTAAATACTGCCTCATGGGTAATTTCTTTCTCTTCGCAGTTTCTGTCTTCCTGTCTCAAGGCAGAGAAGAATCCTTATGTTGCATTCCAGTCTGTGTGTGCGCACATGCATGCACCTAGATCTTTCTCTTGCTCTCTCACATTGCACTGTAATTACCTATTTACATAATTTTTTCTCCCACTAAACTGTAAGATTCATAAGGAAGTTAATGAGTCATGTTTGTGTTCCAAACATTAGCTATAGTGTCAACATATGGAAGAATGTACTTCAAGGATTACCTCCTTCTCACCCATTCATTTCCCAACACACTGCTGTTTTTACGTGCGTGTCCCATTTCCTCTTCCAACTCAACGATGTCCATATTTCCTTCCCAGAAAACTGTGTTTTTCTTATGTGTTCCATATTTGGAGTAAAGATGCTGCCAACCGCAGTCCACCAAGCAGCGAGCCATGATTCCCCACCACTCTTCCCTCTCCTTTACCCCTACATTCTGCAGAAATGCTTTCGGATGACTCACTGAATCCCTACCTTACCTTTCTAACTCAACACTAATTGCAGGCGCTCCTGTTTTGTTTTTTTTAACCTGGGTTAGTAGAACACGTTTTTAGCTTCTGTTTCGACTTCAGAATCACCCATCCCATAATACCCAAACATCTACTAGAACGGGCTTCCTAAAATTCACACCCCATCCTGAAGCTGACCTAATTAAACTCCATTATTGGCAGCTCTCTGCTTGCAGAATAAAACAGAAACTCTTTTGCAGAACATATAGCATGTTTTGTGGTCTCCTTCCGTCTAGCCTCCTCTCTGGCTGCTCCAGGGCCTGGACTTTGAGCATCTTGAACCACACTCAGAATACCCAATGCACCACCACTTGTGCCACCGAGAATACTGGTGCTCCATCTAGAAAGTTCCGTGTAGCAAATTCCAGCTCCTACCTTAAAATCCATATGGAGGCCATCCTCCTTTGTGAGGTACTTTATAAAAAGTTTATAAAAGTTTATGCCTGTCCCTACTCTGGCATTTGTGATCTTCCTATTAGAATGGTATTCGTGCCCTCCCCACACTACCTGCCCAGAAAACATTGTGAATTCCTCAGCCTGAAAATTATGCCTTAATTTTTTTCCTTTGTTTTTACCAGTAGCACCTGAGAATTACTCTATATTTAACATATTTTTACTCAAACAATATACCAGTAAAAATTCAAGATAATATGTTATTTCTCCAGTCAATGAGAACATTGGAGATGATTTCAGGGCCAAAAAGAAGCACATAAATAAACTAATGAGTTACAAACGTCGGATTTTTCTCTACCTTTAAGTTCATTATGATCTGAACAACAATATGAAAGTGCAACTAAGTTTCTTCATTACTTCTGTATCACTCATAAAGAAATTATGCTCATAAGAGTTGATTACCTTAAAAATATCCTATAACTTAAACTAGAATTTGGGGCTTGGGCCCGCATTATCTTTTCTGTGTTTTATTGTCTTATTTTTCTCTGTTTTGATTTTCTATATCAAAATTAACTCGGAGGTCAACATGGCCACTGAAGAAATAGAACTGAAGGAAGGGACGGGTGATAATATGGTAACTTTTTGTTTACTCTGAGAAGCTCTTTACCACCTCGTGCTGTATTTTTCTCAGATTCCTCACCATGAATCATCAGAAGTACAGCTCTCCCTGTATTTTGCCCTGTTGAGAGAAAATGGTCTGCTTCTCTCATAAAGTATTTCTTCCTAGATCTTCCTCTCTCGGTGACCTTTCTTTGCTGTAAGTCCTTGCAGTGTGCCCCTCACAGATGATAACCCAGACTTGGTAATATCCCTTATTGTATGGTATTCTATACAGTTACACATCAGTGTGGTGAATATTCCAAGGTAGGCTTAACATCCTTTGTTCTGAGGCTGTATCTTATTCAGTGCCTACTACGGGTCTTTCGGAATCAATATATACACAATGATTATAGGTTTATAATCAGACAAAATAAAGTGGAATAAATAAAACATTTCTTTAATTACTGATAATGATTTACATTGCCCAATGTTCAAATGATCCAAGAGTATTCCTAACATCTTATATTATTTTGTTTTATGTTTCAAGTTACCAGGATTAGAAACCATACATTGGGGAATAGAATTGCACAGTATCGCTTGCTAGGAAAAATATAGCAATATTAAAAACAGTTTTTATGACACCACTACATAAGTAAAAATATGCATACAAACACCAACACCATAACGTTTTAGATGGAAGGCTGAATGATAATAAACCGTGCCTGAGCCTATGCATTCCTGACCACCTGCAGAAGTGCGAGCAGCCAGCAGAGTGTGTTCGGTTAGTCTAGTCACACGTCAGTCCCTGGGATGGCACTAGGCAGCCAGAAGATGTTGCGTAACAGGCCTTATAAACATTAACTACCAGATGTTACCCAGGGACCCTGGGGACAGACTTCTACGATCTGCGACCCGCAGCATGTGGGTTCATAAAAGCCTAAGGAAGACGACGTGGCTGTTTCTTAATTCTTTTGCAATATGATTTAGAAGTGGCTGTTCCTGAGGAATACATATAAGTAAATAAAATCTGAAGTGCTTCTATTCCCCTGAAAGAAGTCTGATCTTTACGAGGGTGTTGCAAAGCTCTCTAATTTCAGCCCTCAGACCTGTTAACTATGGCAAACAATAGCGTTTCTCCTAAAAATGTTTTGCACCATCCTGGGATGTCTATGATGCTGTGAACTAATTTTAAGTAAGTTTTAGGGACCACATCTTTATTTTGTTTTCTAAGAATTACAGGACATTCTACGTTGCATCAAAGTTAAGAATAAGCATATTATAGAGCCAGCAGGGAATTTTAAAGACATCACCTCGTTCATCTGCCAGCTTTTTATTTATTCATGTGCTTGGCCCTGGAGGTAACAAATATATAGAACTGAGAACCTGCTCGTACCCTCCCTGTGCGGTATGTCAGAGTAAAGGTAACATGTAGTTTTTAGGAAGTAAGACATCCTGAACTCTGGTGACACCAAGCAATAGAGAAAACACACCAGAAGTGACACCAAATCTGACCTGTAGGCATTTAGAAGAACAGCTGTGAAGAAGGCATGGACCAGCCTAGCAGGCTCTAGGATGGCAATGCCCAAAGACAGAAACATTTTCGTTGCTTTTCTACCAAAGACATTGCAAATGATTTGGCTTGGTTGAAATAAAGGCTATGCATGAAAACATAACAAGTGATGCATTGGAAAAGTTATTCAAGATGAAAGTCAGAGTCTGTTATGCTAACGCATTTAAATTTGGTCATGAAACTGTGGGGACCACCAAAAGATTTATTATGTGGATACGAGCATAGTTGAAACATAGAATCACCACAAGATCACAAGATAGCAATTGGAAGGCTGCAGCTGTTGTTGATTTGGGAAGCTGTCCCAAAAGGGGTCCTGGTGAATGAATACAGGATCTAGGGGTAGCACAGGAGATGAACAGGAAGATGTAGCTTCAAGCATTGTGACAATATTAAAATTTATAGCATATGTTTTCTTTTTTTAAGTCTATTTATTTGTTGATTTTGAGAGACACAGAGACAGTGTGAATGGGGGAGGGGCAGAGAGGGCGGGGAGAGGGGCAGAGAGAGTGAGAGGAGAGAGAGAATCCCAAGCAGACTCCATGTTACCAGCTCAGAGCCCTATGGGGGGGCTCAAACCCACGAAGCTGTGAAATCATGGCCTGAGCTGAAAACAAGAGTCAGATGCTTGCCTGACTGAGCCATCCACATGCCCCTATAATATATGTTTTCTGAATATATGTGAGGAGAAAAGACAGTGAATTGATAGGTCTTCAGTTTGAGATGTCATTGAAATATGGAAGTGAATTAATCCAGCCCACCATCCTCTGAAGAAATAGATCATTTTAAATTCATTGTTGTTCCACTTTTTGAACAGTGTTTTAAATTAGAAAGAGATCTAGTCAGTGGAATCTTGTGTCAGGTCTTGGCAGTAGAAATCATGGGTGTGGACAACACTGCTCATCAGAGAAATAGCAAGAGAGATAAAGACTGAACATTTGAATGGACATATTAGCAAAGGACTAGGCAGGCTATTGGTGAAGGACCCAAAAGTCAATAGTCAACAAAATGGATAGTGAGTGTCAGGGCAAAGTGAGCTTCAAGTTGGGGGCAGGTAGAGGGGTCCGGGAAACCAAAGAGAAGAGACATATTCAAGTCACATAGTTTGTGATGGAGAAGATGGAATACAATTATCAATTCAATTTTAAGATTACAGGAAGTTATTGGTATTTCTACTCAATACAATGTTCGCCCAGTGGTTAAGGTAGAATTCTGACTGCAGAGGACTAAGCAGTGGAAAAAACTGAACACTGAAGCCTGTAAATGCAGGTACCTCACCCTTCAGGAGCCTTGTCTGTGAAAGCAATGATGTGATGTCAAAAAGGGAAAGAGAGCAGGTGGTTGAATGTGAGAGGGGTGCGGAGTCAAGGGGACATTTTTAAAGTTCACTTCTTGTCCCTTCTTTATGCAAATCTTGCTTCCATTAGAAATTAGCTTCAAGATGTGTTTCCTCATGCCTGGGTTCTACCTGGTGAAACCCACCTGTCCTCTGGCCCCTCCTACTCTCAAAACCAAATGTTCTCCTAAAAATCTTTCTCAGTCTTCCTTGTAATACCTACTCATGGAGGGATTGCAAACCAACTCTCAACGCTCAGGACTCTTGCTATTTTTGTCACTTTTTCTACTTCTTACTTGGGACCCTTATTTATATGCCCCAGTCCCTCCCAGGGCCCAGTAGAGGTGATAGGACAGTAGTTTTCTGAAGACACATGTGGTGCTCCCAATGTTGCTGAAGTCCATACGTAGCTGCAACCCCCATTTCTGGTGCTTGGGTGCTGTCCAAGGTGTTGAGAATGTGGATGCAGACACCTCGTTTTTGCCAGTTCCTGCAAAACCGCCTCCGTCCTCTCTCGCCTCCTCCAATACAGCGCTCTCCCAAGTCCCTAGATGCCTTCTACAACCCATGTGACGGCATGATGAAACAGTAGATTTTTTAGTACTTCCTTCGATTTCAGCTGCATGTGTAGATCTGGGGACTGGATAGAGACAACCTCAGAAACATACACTATGATCTTCCAAATTCCCCATCTTCTTTTTATGTATACCCTCGAGTCTCTCTTTTCTTGCAGTGAGATTTATTTACTCCCCCTGTGGATACACTCCAAACATATTCACAAGTGTCTTACCTGCTTGGGCCAATCCTGGGTAATGTCTGTTACCCTCAAGCTGGAGCATGCAGTGCTCATTCCTACACATGGACACGTTGTCCTTACAGCTGCAAGAATGTGATACAGCAGCATAGCAAGGGATCTTTTGCTCCCAACCAAAGAGCATTGGTGTGGGCAGGGTTTGAGAGAAACTGGCCAAACTGTTTTGTTCCTCTTCTGTCCTTATCATTACAGTTGTTTCTTAGTCAACTTTTTGGCAAAGGAGCAAATAATTTGCTTGTATTTCGAAAAGTAAACATATGCTAGAGTAAAACAAACATAGTCCATTTTAACAGCTACAGTAGAAGCTGGATATTAAGATAGACATCTCGACTTCACAGTATTGAATATGGCAGGCGTGTTGGGAATGTGCTAGAATCGAAAATATAGCAGTGAGAATAATAATAAATGACATTGTGATAAGACTTCGTAACCTGTTGGAGTGTCTTGGTTATTTTTGACTCTATATTCTTTGACCAAAAAAGAGAGCAAGAGAGAGAATGAGCTTGTCACATTTCATTGAAGAAAAACACTGTTGGGGCTTTGGTTGGTCTGTAGATTAACTCCAGGAGAGCTAGCACTGTTCGTATGTTTAGTGTGTTCAATGAACGTAGTGCATACTGTGACTCTCCACTTATTTAGGCCTTACCTCATGCCTTTCACTCCCATTAAGTTAAGTCTTAAAACTTCTTGGCTTCCCCCTTTCTTTTTTGCAATAATGTCAGTATTCAACTTCTAAGTGAAATTAACTTATTTCTTTATTAACTTTTAATTTAAATTATATTCTCATCAGAAAATGTGGAGTGTTCCTCCTTACCCTTTTATTTGTTTACTGATCATCCCTGCATTTGAGAATGTTCTTGGATCATTTTTTTCTTTTGGAACTACATCAAGATTTCCTTTAAGACCAACCTCTTGGAGATAAAATCCTTCAGTGTTTACTTACTCTCTAAATGTCTTCATTTCCCTCTTCATCCTTGAAAGATCATTTTGCTCACTGACAATTCTAGGTTGACAGGTATTTTTCCCAGCTCTTAGTAGATATTATTTGACTGTCTGTAGATTTGTGTTTTTGCCATGGAAATGTCTGCTATGATTCTGTCACTTCCTTTAATTGACATGGCCTTTCTTTCTGCCTCTTCAAGGTTTTATTTTCATCTTCTGCTTTGTGATTTCATTGCCATGTCTGTAGGCATGGATTTGCTTTTGTTTCTTTTTCTCATGGAAGGTATTATACCTTTTAAATTGGTGGCTACAAATTTTCACCAGCTCTCAATAATTTGTTGCTATTCTTCCTTTAAATATTGCCAAATGTCAATTCTGTTCCTTAGCAAATTTGTATGTGTAAATTCCATTTTCGATCTCATTGTTTTTTTATAATTTTTTATTGTCTCCTTAATTTTGAAGATGCTGCTTCTGAAAATGTTGCACATACATCTGTAAAAAAATATATTCTATATTTGATGACTCCAAAAGTCTAGAGTGATTCCCTCCTCTTTTTGTGTAAGTTCTTTATTCTTTTAATCAATTCCCATTAATATGCTGTAATTTGGGGGAAACTTTCCTCCACAGATGACTTGGAATCCTTCTCCTTTTTTCTTCCTCTAGCAAAAGAGAACATTGGACCGGTACTATTAGAGCATGCCCCAAAAGTGTCGATACAGAAAAGATTCCCAGGCCAAGTTTGCTTGTGTTCTTTTCCAAAGTTCAAAGTCTCCACAGAAGTGTTGCTGGAAGAAGCCTGTATCAGAGACCCCTGTTTCAGGATGACCTGACAGTCAGACCTTTTTTCATACTCCTCTTCCTTGAATTCCCTTCTCCTCTGGATCCGTCTGCCTCTTTGGATTCCAGGTGTTTTTTCCTCTCAGATATTGAAGGCTGGTCCAGCCCAGGGTTCAAGAATAGTAGGGGCTCAGCTGTTGGTTTCAGGATTGTTTGGGTCTGAGAGTCCCTGCTGGGGCCCAGCAAGGCTGCCATAGTGTGACTGTCAGGACTTCTGTTAGGGGATTGCATCCACATGTGTCTGTGCTCACGTGTGTGTGGACGTGTCTGTGGTGCATGTGTGTGTGTGGTGCTTCTCAGAACTCCTAATCACTAATATTGTAGGAAACAGAAGTCCTCAGAGTTATTTTCAAATACAGCGAACCCCTGGATTTTGAGTCACTTGCTCTGCGAGTGTTCTTCCAGATAAGCACACACTTCTAATACATTTTAACTTGGTGGGGTGCCTGGGTGGTTCAGTTGGGTAAGCGTCCGGCTTTGTCTCAGGTCCTGATCTCACGGTCCGTGGGTTCGAGCCCCATGTCGGGCTCTGTGCTGACAGCTCGGTGCCTGGAGCCTGCTCAGATTCTGTGTCTCCCTCTCTCTCTGACCCTCCCCTGCTCACTCTCTGCTCTGCCTCTCAAAATAAAATAAAGACATTTTTAAAAATTAAAAAAAAACTTTAACCTGAGATCAATGAGTGATGTCTTGCACTATGAGTAGGACGTGACGTCGAACGTCATGTGATCACAACAGTGGTTCTTGAAATTCGCTTTGGTACAGAAGTGCTTTGAATTACAACATGCCTCTGGCATGAATTATGCTTTGCAAGCCAAGGTTCTACTGTAGTTATTTTATTATGAATGTATTAAAGTCAAGAAAATATAGGACCAAATATAAAATTCTACCAACCTACTCCTGAGCCTTGACAAATATTGGAAAGTTACTGTGAAAGAGATAACTCACAGATTTGAAAACAAAATAGTAACTACTAACTGTTACAGAAATACAGTCTTCATTTCCAAGCTATTCAAGAATAAACGGAAAACAAATCTTATAAATCTAAAAGAAAACAGGAAAAAGGAAATGAGAAGATAAACGAAGGTTAAGAAGAGACAAAATATGGTTGTGAAAATAAACCCAGGGATGCCTGGGGAGGCTCCATTGTTAAGTGTCTGACTTCGACTCAGGTCATGATCTCACAGTTTGTGAGTTCGAGCCCCACATAGGGCTCTGTGCTGACAGCTCAGAGCCTGGAGCCTGCTTCCGATTCTGTGTCTTCCTGTCTCTATGCCCTTCCTCTGCTCAGTCTCTGTCTTGTCTCTTAAAATAAAGACATTAAAAAATTTTTAAAAATAAACCCAGATGCTTTACTAATCAATACAAATATAAATAGAATAAACATGCCAAATTAAAAAAAAATGGGGAGAAATGGAGTCCACAAAGGAAAAATATCAGGAACACAATACTTACAAAAAAGCACACTGAACTTAAAATATACCTGCGTACCTCCAGGAGGGCTGAAAAATCAAGGAATATAAAAAGATAGACATTAATGAAAAGAAAACCATCTATTCTGATCTCTTTCCACAGATCTTATGGTAGGCTTACGAGTCCATGGATGGACATTTCATACTTCTGAGAACTTCCACAAGAACATTTGACAACTTCTCTTCTTCTATTAATTTAAAATTAAGATGTAACTTTATTTGCAATCCCAAATCTCTGTTATGGTAATTTAAGTTGCTTTCTGGTCCAAGAAATGAAACATCCTCAGTAGTTAATGAGTATTTCTCAGAACATTTTCTGTTGTTCAAAAGGGATATCTAATTCATCTGTACCAAGTATACAAAGCCAGGTAATTATAAATTCAATTTGAGATCATAATTTTAAGATTGAAGCTCACAAAAATTTTATGAGAGGAGAAACACATTAATAGTAGGATGCCATGAGAATATAATTAAAAATAGAGTTACTTTCGGCTAAGTCCCAGCCCATGATTTGAGTTCATTAGTTCTTTAACAATTATTCCATGAGTACCTGCTAAATGTTAGGAATTCTGAGAACTATATTTACGGAGATTAAAACAAACTGGAAAACTCTACCCACTTTCAAAGTTCATATCTAGTCCATTAGAAGTTCAGGCAGGATGACTAACCATTATTATTGTAGAACAAAATGCTGTAATACAGACATAAAATTGTATAGTAAAGTCACGCCTTTGTTCCCAAAAGAGTTTTTCCCACAAAGCAGCCAGAATCAAACAGAGTCACTCCTCCACACCACCGTCCACTGGTTCCTCTTTTTCGATAAGAGTTCTTCCATTGCTAAGTTCCTCTTCGATGAAGGGCAAGATAGAAAATATCTTGAGGGTCACACCATTTCGGTGGCATTTACTCAGCTCTGCTCCTGTGGTGGGTAAGCGACCCCAGACAATGTGGAAAAAAGTGGGCACAGAGTGTTCCTGTGAGACTTACTGATGGACGAGAAGCTTTTTGGAATATCCTTTTTTTTTGGAGGGAGGGAGGTTGGAAAATCTGTTGCTACTGCTGATTTTGTTTCAAGAAGCCTGATAGTGTAAGCAGATTTGATAATTTATAAAACAGCTTACAGAACAGCATCTGCCACAAATGAGGTCTTCAACTTGTCTTCCTCTGGCAGTCCGTGTAGCTTTGATAATAGTAGCACCATCATTCTCTCCTTTGCGCTTACAGATACCCAAAACTCAGGAATGGAGAAACGTCACTCTATTTCATAAGTAAACTTATGTTCTTGACGCTGAGCTTCCCGAGAAGTTTCTTTCTCTCTCCTTCCTTCCTTCCTTCCTTCCTTCCTTCCTTCCTTCCTTCCTTCCTTCCTTCCTTCCTTCCTTCCCTCCCTCCTTCCCTCCCTCCTTCCTTCCTTCCTTCCTTCCTTCCTTCCTTCCTTCCTTCCTTCCTTCCTTCCTCCCTTCCTTCCTTCCTTCCTTCCTTCCTTCCTTCCTTCCTTCCTCTTTTTCTTCCTTTCATCGTACTCAAGATTCAACTCAGTTCTTTTTGGCATACTTTCTGCAGATGGCTTCTGCTCTCTTCTCCATTTCCCCAAGTCCTGCAAGGGGACATGAGGTGGCAGTGGTCCTGGTGTCATTTTCTGTGCTGTGGCAGGCAGCTTTCACCACTGCAGTCTGACCCGTGGTGTTGTGGGCCCCTGGGCTGGCACACCTCCATGGTGCACTGGACATCCTGCAGCTTCCTGGCATCACGAGCCCAGGAGGGTCAGGCCCCCTCTTCCAGTCCACTGACTCACTCACCTGCCTCCTCCAGACCCCTAGCCTCTGAGACTGGAGGCCCAGTTGAGCTCCCAGAGAACCTTGCCTTCCTCTCTATGTCTGTGGGTCACGCACAAATTCCCCAGCAGCTGTGAGAAGCCGAGGGTGGATAAAGACCCAAGCTCCTCCCCCCTCACAGGCTCATCCCTCCTTGATCAGATCCCAGCAGGGGAATATCAGCTCCTTCATGCCTTCTCTCCCCTCCTCTCCCTCCGGATGCCAGCAGGGAAAGTCCAGCAGGTAACTGAGGGGGACAATGGGTAACTGTCCCCTGACTGCCTCACACCTTTCCCATCATATTTCCTTCATACTAAATCTTAGAAGGACATTTTAACTGTGAGGCAGTCCAGACCATGGGCTTTGCCTACAGACTCAGATTCTGGCTCTTTGCTACCTGTTTGCAGCACGATCCTCTCCCACCCTCTCTGTAACCTGAAGTCTCACTTTCTTCAGCCAGCCTCTGAGAACGGTGTCACTCTGAGCATTAATGAGGTCATCCATGTTCAAGTTCCTACCCAGGACCTTGCTAAATATTGTATGATTCCTCCGAGATCTTTCCACGCGTTCATTGACTTATATAAGAGAAGGACATAGAGGGCAAAGTCAGCTCTTCTCTAGGAGACGACACGTAAGGAGCTGAGGAGACGACAGGATGCAGTGCGTGTCAGCAGGGGAAGCTGTCGTGGGGTCCGGGAGCACAGGGGACCTAGGGCTGTTTCCCAGGCAGGAAGTGGGCAGGACAGGGATGTGGGGCAGACCATGAAGGGGTCTGTGCCATCTGTATTAGGGCCAGCAGTATACACAAACACGGATATAAGGTGTGTAATACTTATGTGTGTATGGATTTATAAGGAGTTGGGTTACATGATTATGGAGTCTGAGAAATCCAAAGATCTACAGCCTGCAAGCTGGTTGCCTAAGAGAGCGAGTGACTTAGTTCCAGTCCGTATCAGAGACCTGGGAACCGGGACAGCCAGTGGCACAGGTTCCGTTCAGAGCAGGCAGGCCCGTGACTCAAGGAGACCCAGGTTCTCAGCTCGAGTCCCAAGGCAGAGACTGTTGTCTAAGCCCAGCAATGTGGCAGGGGCTCTCTCCTCTGGCTTCCCTTTCTGTGCTGCTCTGGAATTTACTCAAGTAGCGGATCAGGCTCACCCACATTAACAAGGGCAGTCTTTTTATCCTGCTTATGGGTTCAGAGATTGAGTTCTTCCAGAAATAACCTCAAAGAGATATCCAGAATAATGTGTGGCCAAATCTCTGGCCACCCTGTGGCCCTGTCAAGTTAACCCCATCCTACATGTTTTCAAAGCTGTGGCAAGGAGGGCAGATATCTGGTGAACAAAGGTCACCACCAGGAGGAGAATGAATGGGCCAGGGTGGAGACAGGCACTGAGTTCTGCTGCCTAGAGAGGTAAAGGCGGCAAAGGAGAAAGCAGGCCTGTGTATTCTGTAATTGATTTTGCTTTCCAGTCCACCTGGTGCTTTGCTGCATGTTAAACTCATTGTTTAATTGCTCCACGTTGAGGTGCATTCTAATGCTAAAGGCGAAACTTGAGAAATAGGAGCTTATAAAGTTTCTTTCTCACACATTTGTTGTTATTCTTTTCTGAAATATAAAAAAAATCATTTATCCTTCTCTTACTGTCTATATGCAAAGTAAATGGTCATTCATGGAGTATCCATATGTCAAAAAGCTGCTTTAAAAATTTTTTAAGAGTAGCTTACAAATTTGAATGTTTCCCCTCATGTGGCTTTAATGTAAAATGTAGTCTTTCCTTCTAGTACAAAAGCAAAAATAGAAACCTTTTAATCTTTCTGGCACCAGAGTATCACCATCTACATGTTTGAGCTTCAGCTGCATGTGTCTCTCACCAGCAAATTAAATTCTGAAATAGAGATTGGGAAATTTTAAATCAAACAAGCTATGAAAAATTAGGTCCTAATATAATACTTAAATTTCATGTCCTAAATAAAGTCTTTGTCACATCAAATAGAATCCAAAATTAATTTTATGTATTTAGAGAAAAAAGTATACATTTTTACTTCCACGTATTTTATTTAGAAATCTATCTACATTTAACATTGTCACTTTTGCCTAATATTATTTTATGTTTGCTGTATGTCTCATTGTGTGCAAATTTTCAGGGTAGAAATTTCAGTGTTTAAGAAAAGGGATTTTAACATGCATAGTAAGGAATGAAATTACAATTTTGTTACATGTTTTAATGTTTTCAAACATTTTAAATGACCCTCTTTAAATCCAGATTTCTTTATATATTTTAGTCTTCACAGTCCTAAGGTGAATTAAATGCTTTATTGCCAGGACAAAATTTAGGAATATCATGGAAATATCTCATTTTGAAAAAAGTCCAGTATTCATGTCAAACATTTTTGTAAAAATAACATCATTTAATTTTAAAATATTTACCAATTCTCAAAATTTCAGCAAACATACAGATTTCAGAGGCTTGTCATTTTCTGCAAAGCAGGAATATCCAATATAGGAATTAACTAGAGTGTATGCTAAGTGCTTATGCCTCATGGGATTGGAATGTGTTACAGCCCCCTGTGGCACAGTTTTAGGAGGCAGACCTCTCTTATCCTTGCGGGCTGGATGTGACTGCCCCATGATTGCTGAGGCCTTACGTTACCACTCTCCAGGATAACTCTCCATGCAAGTGGGGAAGAGACAAAGAAAAGGGGAGAAAGTAAGAAAAAAGGAAAATGAGAAGGAGCAGGGAGAAAGAGGAGCAGTGATTTAGCTGTGGCTTCATAAGGGGATGGCAGATGGAAAATCAATGGAAGAAAGGACAACTTGGTGGAGTTTATGCAAAAACATTTTCATCTAAATTAGTGGAAGAATGGAATTCATTATAGAGGCATGTGTGTGTTTTAGAAATAGTATATAGATATATATACATATACACATATATACATGTTATATACATTTTTATAGTTTTAGCTCATTTTTACTTTTCTGTGCTATTAATATTGGAAAATTATATGCATAATTGCAATAGTTATCATGGGATTTTCAAAACAATGTATTACTTGCTTGGTTTGTTTGACTGATAAACAGTAAAATATTTTTTATAAAGTTACAGTAATAAGTTATAAGGTTCTTTCCCAAAATAGCAATATAAATATCTTTATCAAGTCAGTCATAACATCTCAATTAGCAAGGTATCTTCCATGATAAAAAAAATGCCTCGTGTTTAATTTTTAAAATCTGAAGATACTAACTGAATAAAATCTTGATTTCTAAAGAATAGGCTTCAAATAGTAGAAAGGAGTACTTTTTCTGAAGATCAAACCGTCTATTTTTATTTTGAGGAAGTTCACAAGAAGCTTCTACACTCTTGCTAGCATGCTTTTGCCACACAAGGATTTGAGCAGAACGCCCTGCATTACTCCCGGTGGTTTAATACTGCTTCTCAAATACGGAGGAGTGTATTGCCAGAGGCAGAATCCAGCATATATGCTCTTGTCAATATTTTCCTTAATATCCTCAAGTTGCAAGAGACAAGTGCATGAATTTGTATGTCTGCTTGAAAATGTTGACTTCAGGAGTCTTCTAAAAGCGAATGGATGGTTTGATGAAATCCATGTTATGTAGTTTTCCTGCTAAATTCCCAATGATTTTTGCTAACTATATTGATATCCTTTTAGTTTCATTTTTGATCACTCCTACTAACTACTAAAAATCAAGAAGTACGGAGGTTGGTTTTTTTTACTACATACCAGCCAAAGGCTGATGTTATGTAAGACACACACAAAAAGATTGCCAGCTCAGTGGGTAACATCTTTATCAGCTCAAATTGCAATTCTCAGGGAGGGTGCATTCTGTGGCTCGCTCCACTCACATGGCTATTCACGTGGCTTAGGCCTTCCTGGCCCTGGGTCCGAGACAGTAGTTCCTTGCTGTGGGGTTTCTCTCTAGTTCACAGTATGAGAACTGACTTCCATGAGAGCAAACAGACACAGGAGGAGAGAACAAGATGGAAGCCACTGTCTCTCTAACAAAGTTTGGAAGTAACATTCCATCATTATTGCTGGAAGTGAGTCACTGTTTGTTAGAAGTGAGTTACAGGTGTAGCCTACACTGCAGGAGAAGCAGTGACACCAAGGACATGAATACTAACAAAGGAGGTGGGAAGATGCAGGACTTTCTCAGAGGCTACTTACTGAAGGATATTGAAATCTTGGTGTGTAGGTTTCATAGATCGCTAATCTTTTTATATTTGTATTAACCTTTTTGAATAAAAATAATAAGAACACAAATAAACAAAAATCCTTGAAATTTAGTGCATTAAAACAATAACAATATACATGTCTCTCATGTTTGTTGGCTAATTGGTTCCTCGGCTTCATGTGATGGCCTGAGCACCAAGCTGGTTCAATGTCCTTAATCCTGTGCCAAGCAGTTGGCGTTGGCCATAAGCTGGGAATTCAATGGGGGCTACTGCCTGGGGAGGGTTGGTTCTCTTCCACTTGGCTTTTCCATGTACTCAGTTGACTTTGCTCTCAGTATGTTTGCTGGGCTCTGTAAGAGGGAACAACCCAAGAGTAAATGCTCCAAAGGAAGCAAGCAGACACTACAGGTCTCTTAACATCTAGCTTCAGAAGTCCAGGATGACCCTCCTTTCTGTTGGTCAAAGCAAGTGCAGGGACCACCTCACATTCAAAGGGAGGGCACATAACGTCCACCTCTTGATGGGCAACTGTCATCCTATAACTGGAGAAGAAGAATTCTGCTGGAGAGCGTCTTTGAAGATTGGCTACCTCGGTGTGACCCCGGGCTGTAACTGTCCATATACTTCCCATAAGCTGCAGGTGCTCACTTCATTCAGGACCCTCCATGTGTCACCTTTTTTGACACGACATGAAGTCTAGTATCCCATCATCTATATATTGAGTCCACAGGCAGATGGTACTGCACGTCAGCACCCCATTGGCACAGCTGTTCAAATGCAGTTCCCTAGGGACCAGATCTATAAGCTAAGAAGTTACATTATCTGTACTCCTGTCCACCCCACCCTCCCACCCAGCATGCAACAGTAAGATCTGTATGGGAAACCATAATGCTCACTCCCATTAGAAGGAGGAAAAACCTGAGGTTCACAGTATTGCCATTCATGGTGATTCTAAAATCCAGCCTGACATGAGTTCCCATTTCCTATGATCGGCAGCAGAAAATTTTCCTTGTTTAGGGCTCTTTCCCCTTGGGTGCCTGCAGTGGCTCTCAACTCTGGGCTCTGATTTGAGAGACTCTCTCCTCCCTCAAAGTGGCCCATGTTCTCAGGGAGTAGGTTTGTCCGTGTCCTTCCTGACTAGATGAGGTTAGCACCCTAGAGGACTCTTTCCATTTTGAAGTTTCTCTGTCCCTTTGAATCAAAGCTAGTATAAGGGTCATGGGAATGTTGAGGTTTCCTGTGTCACACAACGTGATCCACTCTAGGGTGCTTTGGGAAGATGTGCTTAAAATCCTCAGAGCCAGCTGCTGAGCTGAGGAATGACCCGAGGGGTCCCTTCCCTTCTCTGCAGTTACCCGACAGTCACAGAGCCGTTCTGCTCTCCCGCTAAACAGAGGGTCCACTGCCAGCACTCTGGATTGATGGCCCACAAATTTTAGTTTTTGTTTAGAGTAATTTTCAGGTTTGAGAAGTAAGAAATAGACGAATAATAATGGAGTCCTGAGTTGGCAAAGTCTTCCCTTTTCATCCCCTGATGAAACGTTCCTGTCACGGTGATCGGTATCTGTACCTTATCATATGCACCTAAGAACAAGCATTTGACACTCAGCTGTCTTTCTAAAGAATTCTCCTCCATGAAACCCCTAAGATCATTGACTGCATTTCTGTATTCCATGTTACTCAGGGAACCTGGGTAGTGTTGCCCAGATGTTCCACCATGAAATAACAGCTGTTTGTAAAAGTCCAGTAAGATTTTTCTAAGTGTTCTTCCAGCCACCATTGGTAGTTTTCTTGAGGGCTTTCTGACCTCGACTCACTACCCAGTTCCAAAGCAGAAAATGGAATTATTTTTAAGTGGAGGAGTAGCAAGGTCCATTACCATCCTCAGTGGATGCGAGTTATCATCCCACAATGTCAAAAAACTTGATATTGTTGATCTTAATCTGTTTTTCTGATTAGTTAGCTGTGTAATGGGATGACAGTTTTAATTATTGTTCAATTATTGATTATTAATAAGATTAAGTAGCTGATCCTGGACGTCTGGAGTTTTTCTTGTGTTAAATACCTGTTCAGAACTTTTGCCCATTTTTTATTATGTTGTCTCTCACATACCGTCAGTCTGTAGATACTCTGGATATTAGGATTTGAATATGTGTTGATAATATCTTCTTGCAGGTGTAACTTGGGTTGGCACTCCAGCATGCTGCATACATCATTCCAGTGTCTTCTGGATTCCATTGAACACAAGTATTTGTTCCTTTAAAGAAATTTCTTTTCTTTTCCTCTGTTTCAAATATATTTTGCTTCTCAACAGCTTTTAAACTCTGAGTAATTTTCTCTTTTAACATCGTATGCTCTCTATTTTCTTCTCCTATAAATCTGATAAGATTAGCATCTCTCACTCTGCCCTGTCTTTTGCTCCCACCCAAAGGTGGAATTTGGGGTCATATGGTGACTCTATTTTTAATTATTTTAGGAACTGCTATAGGGTTTTCCATAGGCACTGAGCCCTTTTACCTTCTTACCAACCTTGCAAAGGAGATGCAGATTCTTCACAACCTCCCCAACACTTGTCATTTCTATTTTATTGATAGTAGCTGTACTAATGGATATGAGGTGATATATCATTGTAATTTTGTTTTCTTTTCCCTAATGATTAATGTGTGATGTTGAGCACCTTCTCATATGTTTATTGGCTATTTGTATATATTCTTTGGAGAAAGGTCTGTTTGAGTTATTTGTCCATTTTTGAATCCTGGGTTGTTGTTGTTGGTGGTGGTGGTGGTGGTGTCACATTTTAGGACTTCTCTACACATTCTGGACATTAGTCCCTTATCAGTTAGCTACTTTGCAAATATTTGCTCTCCTCCTGTGGGTTGACTTTTTATTCTGCTGATATTCTTTTGATGCATAAGTTTTTTCAAGCTTCATGAAGCCCAATTTGTTTATTTATTCTTTCATTTCCTGTGCCTTTCATATCCAAGAAATCTTTGCCAAAGTCAATGTCAGGAAGATTTTAACCAGTATTTCCTTCTTAGAATTTTATAGGTTTAAGTCTTACATGTAGGCCTTCGGTATATTTGGAGTTAATTTTTGTACGTGTTAGGTAAGGGTCCACATCCACCATTTTGCACATACATATTGAGTTTTCCTAGAGCCAGTTGCTGAAAGGGCTGCCCTTCCAACATTGAATGTCTTGGCACCATTGTCAAAACTCATTTGACCTTATATGAAAGGATGTCTTTCTTTCTTTTATACCAGTTTAGATCAAATATTATACACAGAGCACTACAGGGAAGGGGGACGAAGGCAAAGAGACTGGCTAGGATTCTGATAACCTCAGGCGATGGAGGCCAGGAGTAAGAGAGCATGATAGACTAGAAAGGGAGATTAGTAGTGAGACATTTTACAAAGAATAATTGAAAGCTCTTGGTATGTTTTGATGAAAACAAAAGTGTGAAAGACTCAAGTTAATTTCGTTTTAGAAGTTTTCAGCTCAGGTAATTAGGAGAAGTCTAGTGATTGGTAAAAATGAAAAGTCTAGAAAAATAGAATTGAAGGAGCCTCCACCAGTAACACTCCCTGACTGAAGGACAGACTTAATTCTCTCCTTTCAACTTAAAAATTATGATATTGATTTATATTGCTTTAGACCATTACTTTGGGGAAACCGTGCATTATTTTCACAGCTTTTAATGAACTAACTCCTGGTGCTCTTATATTTGAATGGTAGAAAGCTGAGCAAAGGGAGTGTAGATTTAGGATGTGTTTCAATTAACAGCCGAGACTTTAACTGCAGTCTCAGGACAAATGAAACATTTCAAGTTTTGGTAACACAGCGTCAGTTGTACAATTACGCAAACATTTTTTAAAATGCCAACGGAAACAGATGTCAGTAAAGCACTATTATAAGTTCTCAGACTTAGATTTCAATGGACACATCGAGTTGTATTTGATATAGGCTGGAAACATGTTTTAAAATTTTCTGTAATGTTTTATTTATTTTTGAGAGAGAGAGAGAGAGAGAGAGAGAGAGACAGAGCATGAGCAGAGAGGAGCAGAGAAAGAGGGAGCACAGAATCTGAAGCAGGCTCCAGGCTCCGAGCTGGCAGCACAGAGCCAATGCAGGGCTTGAACTCACAAACTATGAGGTCATGGCCTGAGCCCAAGTCGGGCGCTTAACCAGCTGAGCCAATCAGGTGCCCCTGGAAACATGTTTGATTCTTGGCAATCCTCAGATGAGAGATTTGGGTCCAAGTGGACCTTGACTGTCCAGCTCTTTTGGATGCTCCCACATCTATAATTCTACCCAGACCCCAAGATTTCAAGAAATAATTCTTTCTCAGAAGTGGAGGGATTTAAGCAGCTGTAGTCTAACTTTCTTAACACGTGGTACAAAACTAGTGCTGACTGGTCAGTTGTGTTCTCAAAGGAAGTGCTCATTAAAAAACACTGGTTTCAGCCACTCATTCCAACCTTAGGAATTGCTGTGGTACTGGAGAAATAAGTTTCAGGGGGATGAAAAGAAATGCGAGCAATGTTGATGAAATGATTCTGGGGTTTTGTTTTTGTGATTGTTTAATCCCCCTACACTTAAAATGATCAAAGTTACCTGCTAATGGAGAAGAAGGAAGTCCCTGGTGAGCTCTCCGGTTCTCAGACAGGTGCATGCATCTCGAAGTCCTCTGAAATTTCCAGCTGTGATACTAGGTACACTGCTTTTGTAAATGGATTAATCCATCCATATTGGGGTGAACTCAATTCTACCATTATCTAAAATCAGGGTGTAAATTCTGAGCTAAATTGCATAAAAGGGCTTTTTATATCTCATATATGTTGTCATATGTTAAAGGAAAAGTGGGTATATGGGCATTTACCAGCCATCTATCCTTATTTTGATATTTGTAAATGGGCATTAGGAACTGCATTATGAATTTTCTGAGAGATTCTTCATCTGACCTCAGCCATCTGAGGAAGTGAGATTAAATCTTCATGAACTCCAAGGTTAGATGTTTTCTAATAGAAGTAAGTGCAATATGCAGATTAGACAGTGAGGTTACAGTGGTGGGATTTGATTTGTAAATAATGGTTTTAGAGCAACAATAATATTTTAGGCATGTTTTTAAAAGATTAAAAAAGTTTAGGTACTTTTATATCCATTTACTGCCCAGGAGCTAAAATTCTGAAGGGCACATGGATGGGATAACTTATAGAGCACTTTAGGAAATCTCTCTCATCCATTATCTAGCTCATTTTCCTAAGTTCTCCACTTTGTACCCAGCCCATTGATATTTTTACCCTAATTTATTAGAAAGGAGGAACTGATTACCATAGAAGGTAGAATTCTCTCAGAAATCAGTGCTATCTAACCCAAGTTCAGCATCACCAATCTTTCTGGTGAATTCTTCCTCATGAAATTCATGTTTGACTTCCTTTTTTATGTTTTGTGTGTTTTGAGTTTGCTTTTAGGGACATTTTCTTTAACATAATACTGTTTCGGAGGATTTTTCTTTCATATTTTGTTGCTTGACTGGAAAACCATTTTGTGTCCATTTTTCATCTCAGTCATTCCACATCATTCTCCATTTGTGTACACAGGGCTTTTATAAAAGTGTGTGGCTGGATTTTGTGGGTTCGAAGAGCAGAAGGATGGCCAGAGTTCAATGATTCTGGCCTTGGTCAAAGGAGAGGAGAATTGGGTTAAAATTAGGACACACTTACTTTTGAAGACAGAACATAGTAACTTCAGCTCTTCGTCCAGATGGGCAGAAAGTTGTGCTGTCTGTATCGTTCCATGTGCGTCTCCAGGATTGATCAAGGGACGCATCACGCATGTGCTCCTGATTATCTACTGGCAGGACCAGCGCTTGGCATGTCGCATTTGTTTTTTTGTTATTGTTTTTTTTTTCCAGCCCCACAACAGCCCCACTCACCCGTGTGCACTGCTAGCACCTGGCATAAAAACTCCACAGTCCTTTGGGATGCTTGGGTGGCTCAGTCGGTTGAGTGTCCGGCTTCAGCTCAGGTCATGATCTCAGGGTTCATGGGTTCGAGCCCTGCATCAGGCTCTTTGCCGACAGCTCAGAGCCTGGAGTCTATCTTCAGATTCTGTCTCCCTCTCTCTGACCCTCCCTTGCTTGCACTGTCTCTCTCTCTCCAAAAAAATAAATAAAACATTTAAAAAATTTAAAAACTCCACTGTCCTTGCCAAGGGTACCAACACAGGATGCTCCCACAGTCTCCAATTCAAGACCATTCCAGCTCCGTTTAGAACTGGCTAAGGCTAATCAAACCCACCAGAAGCCTGAGAGGTCTTGTCTCGAAGCAATATGTGCATGGCTGGCACAGCCTATGATGTCCATGCTCTAGTTAGCTGTCACTTACAAGGCTTTCTCATAATGCTTTCTTTGTGATATTTTTAAATAAAATTGGGAAAATATAACATTCTTGTACACATATATATATTTTTTCATTTTCCATGACAATTTGTTTAGCTAACAGTGACACACTGCGATAAAAGAGGCTGATGTAAGGATAAGGCCCTCCCCTAGCATGCCCCCCCCCCACACACACAACTTGTGGTGCCACCTCCACATTCCATTCTTGGCATGTAGGGGCCAGGAGCATCTTCCTCCTCAGTGGCCGAGTGCCACACTGGCTAGCCCCGACCCAAACTCTCGGTTCGCCCTCAAGAAGCCATTTCCTGCTCTCTCTCTTCTGGGTGGAAACCTCTGATGCAAGCTCCATACTCCCTGCTATCCTATTTGCTCTAAACTCTTCTATGGTCAAGAGTTTTGTCCCTCCTTAATTACTATGAAATAACACTTTTTTTGTGTGAGTAAGCTATTTTATTTCCGTAGAGTTGACACAGCAGGTCACATTGGTTTCCTGTGTACAACACAGTGACTCAACTTCCGTATCCACAGTGCTGCGCTCAGTGTCCATGTAGCTGCCATCTGTCACCGTATGACGCTGTTGTGGTATCATCACTCTGGTCCCTATGCTATACCTTTTGTTCCTGTGACTTGTTCGCTCCATAACCGGAAGCCTGTATCTCCCTGTGCGTCCTGGTAAACATGGCTGGGTGTTGGGAAAGCGGTAAATGTGAAGTAACCGAGAGGAAGAAGGCATCGGGGTTGTTCATTTGCTGGGAGCATCAGCATCGGCCGTGCCAGCAAGAAATGCCCTGTGAAACCAGGTCTATGAAAAAGATGGCTCAACAGAGGGGCTCATTTATTTGAAGTTTTGTGTGATTTAGGATGCACTTAGCTGGATGCTTCTGAGAGAATCTGGGGGCAGGCACTGCTAATAATCAAGAACTTGCTGGTTTCCATTGCATTCAATGTGCAGACCCCAGGCACCAGTTTTGGACCATTTAGGCCTTTTTAAAAATTCTCTTTATTATTTTTTGCTCTTCTGGTGATTTCTTCTTTCCTTCTTCCTGCAAGTTTTTTTCTTTATTCTGTATGGTAGATGCATTTCCCCCCATTGAACAATATTGTTACCTTGTGACTATCAATCAAAAACAAACATTGTAAAAGGCTGTTTAATGGAGGCAGAAGCAAAATCGAGATTCTTTACATGCATTTTATAAAAACAAGTTATGTCTTCTCAGTTTATTTAAAACTGTGAATACAAGCATCACGAGAACGCTTTCTAGATGACAGCTAAATAAAGAAGATGAGGAAACAAAACCTCTCTATAGGCCATGCAAATATCAATAATGTACTAAAGGGCTTGTAAACCTCCTTTCTGAAAGTCTCTAGGTTTTGATTTCTGTATAGCCTGTAGTAAATTTTCTGTTAAGACGGAAGTCGTGATGCCCACCTGTGCCACCATCAAAACCCTTAGGAAGAGAAACTCTCTGTGAGGCTAAACCTGCCAGCCTCATACTTATCGATAACAGTAACCCTGGAAAGTGCTTAAAATATTCTACTCTGAATTTTATGTTAAAGCCATGTTGCTTCTAGACAAGACTGAAAGAAATCAGATTATTAAAATAAGATGCTGATGTAAGCTATTTTAGTACGGCCCTGTCAAGATTTTTTTTGCAATTGATTTTAAAAACAGCCTCTAAAATTTAGTTAACTGATTGCAAAAGCTACAAAGTCCGTGTTTTTCCGTCTGGAGGAGGAAGCAGGGAGCCAGCACTGAGATGGGTCACAGGCAAGGGGAGAAGGACGGATCTAGTGAAATGGCCATTGGAATGGCCGTTAGTGTCCACGCAAGAGCTGATTGATATATTACAGGGCTTTCCAAAGTAAATAGACGTGCGAAGTGGAGACAGTATATAGCTTATTACATAATTCAGGATGCATGAGGTTGTAGAAATTTGAGGGGAATATTGATTAGCGTTTCTAAGATGATCCTGTTGGGTAGTTGAGCTGTGCCTTGCAAAGGTAGCAACGTTAGGTTTTAGAATCAGAGGGTTTCCGTAACCACAATGACATGGCCCGGTCAGGCAGTTACAGTTTCCCGTAGACTGTGGTTCGAGGAACACCACGGTGCTTTGTGATGTAATGGCATACGTGAGCCATAAAAACCCCATTTTCAGCTACAGAAAAGTAAGTAGAGATATTTAAGGATGGGTTCAATGTTGTAAGTTAGCTCTAAAGCTGTTTAGGTTTCAGGTCAAAACAAGTTGCATTTTTCTAAAGTAATTGATCCTCCATTTGGTTCGTTTATAAATGAAGATGTTTCTGATTGGATTCAGTTATAGTCTAAACTGATAAACATTAATTTACTGAGAGTCATCTACAATACAGCTAGCGTTGTGGACATTTCTTTCAGATATGAAATAAATGCACTGCATGGTCCTGAGTTAATAAATTGCAACTTTGAGTTTTGTTGCAAGAAGGCGTTGACCCATGATACAGAAGTGGGGTTGGCTAGGACAGAAGTCTTGTGGCATTTTGGTCTTAAAACCTCTCTTGTCTCAGGAAATACTGAGGACCTCAAAGGGCTTAGGCTTACATGGCTGTCATTCAGTGCTCAGCACATTTCTCATTCCAGCTGATAGCATTTTAAATAGCTATTTATCAAATCATAGAAAAATTACACTAATAAACCTACTGTGTGTTATCATAAAAAGCATTTTAAAAGCATTGATTGATATTAAAATATTAATGCATATTAAAAATTAGAAGAATTATATTGCTATATATTTTTGGAATCCTTTTTAATGTCTGACTTATTAGAAGACAACCAGATTCTCACATCTATTTCACTAAATGTGTTGTATTGTATCCTATAGTTGAAGAAAATTCAGCCTCATGAGATAACGTAGTTGAAAAAGAAGAATGTTTTCATAGGCTTTTCAGGTAGATACTACCTCAAACTTCACAAAGTGATAGTTTCTTAAAGGTTAGTTGCAGTGAGGAATGTGACACTATATCAATGATTTTTTTCATATTCTGCTATGAAATCTTTCTATCTATCTATGGCTGTTTTACCCAGGCATGATTTTTTAACATTGGGCAGTTTCTGGATCCCTCTTATGCAGATCTTCCAAATGATGACCCTTTTCATTATTGCACACCAAAAATCATATTTGTTCACTTCATCAACAATCACTGTTACAAATGCTTTAAGTATTAAGAAGCTGTCAGATGCACAGTGACGGAGATGATTTTCTTTGCTGGAAGCTTGAATTTTATCATTGGTAGCAAATATGATCAGTTGTCTTCCTTAAAGAGAACAGATTCACTATGTTTCCTGTGAGGGGGAAAAAGAAAAAGACAGACACTTAAAATTTTAGATTTAAACAAGTGGCAATTTTTAGTGCTTTACCAAGGAGCTTTTTAAATAAAATGGTTCTTTGCACCAATGCGCGAGAGTGAGTTCTACAACAAACGAATACCAATGGCTGCAGTTTGGTGCCATTGTCTTGAGTCACGGGAAGGCGTCAGACGTCTTATTTACCGTTGCTTTTGCACCGTTGATGCAAATGTCAAAACAGATGTTCGAGCATAGCTCAGAACGTTCAAAAGTCTGCTAACAATTTGAATATTTCAGCAGGACTTGCATTTGATGCCAAGCAGTCACTGAGGAGGTCTTTGGTGATTGGTTCACATCGACACTGGATGAATTTGAGCAAAAGTAACCATGTTGAAACATCTACTTATTACTCAGAAGTAAAATTCCTCAGAAAAGATACTCTTTCTGCTTGTGTAATGCTCAAACTCTCAATCACCAAGTGACTATATGGAGCGTATAGGAGCAGATTTGCTGCTTTCTTTCTTCACTGACTATTCAGCCATGAGACATTCAGCAAGGGCCACTTTGCAGTGTTTTATCTTTGCATCTCTTGTGGGAGCTGCTTCTGCCAATGCCGAACAATAACTTTCTTTGCAAGATGCTTCAGGGTCTTTATTGCTTTCAGTTTCAAAAGTGTGTTAAAGGATTTTTTACCTTCTAAAAAGCTGATTATGTCTACATTTAAAATATTCAAAGGGCACCTGGGTGACTCAGTCAGTTAAGCGTCTAACTTTGGCTGTAGTCATGATCTCATGGTTTCTGAGTTTGAGCCCCACATCTGGCTCTGTGCGGGCAGCCCAAGGCATGGAGACTACTTTGGATTCTGTGTCTCCCACTCTCTCTGCCCCTCCCTTGCTAGTGCTCTGTGCCTCTCTATCAAAAATGAGTAAATGTTTGTTGAGCATCTGGCTTCAGTTCAGATCATGATCTCACGGTTCATGGGTTCGAGCCCCGTGTCAGGCTCTGTGCTGACAGCTAGCTCAGAGCCTGGAGCCTGATTCGGATTCTGTGTTTCCCTCTCTCTCTGACCCTCCCCTGCTCACACTGTCTCTCTCTCTTTCTCTCTCTCTCTCTCTTTCTCAAAAATAAATAAAACATTAGAAAACAAATTTTAAAAATGAGTAAATGTTAAAAAAATAAAATATTCAATATTTTTTAAAACAATTATTGATCTCAAAATAATGTTGGCATCAAACTGCCACAATAAATTTGGCAGACAATATTTTTCTGCTTTAATCACAATAAAACAAATGATTCACATGTATGAAACTGAAGGAATGATAGCTTTTGCCATATCTTCATTTATTATGTGCAGCTCTCCCATTTAATTTGGAGTAGATTTCTCATCTTCATGAGTCAGAGACCTCTTTGAAATATTGGTGCCATCCTTTCCTCCAGTTGTAGAGATAGACCGGGTGATGGCGGTGGAGAAAGCAAGGCTTTCAACCTCCTTCATCTCTGGCAATGTCCCTCCTCACAGGAAGAGGAATATATTACAAATATATTTCTTTTATTTCAGGGGGAATATTATTTACTTTCATAATATTTACATACTTAGATAACATTTTTAAAATTAGAAAAAATTTTAAATATTTTTACATATATGTAATCATAAAATAAGATAGAAAATGTCCTTAATTTTAATTGTGCTTCCATATATGTTCAAGATGTGAGTCTAGATTTCAAATTAACAACATATTAGACCACAATGAGGTTGTAGAAATTACATCAGGGAAAATTAAAGCTAGCCCAATAAAATCATTAAGAATAAGCTGAATCAGTCTCTGAAAATGCACATCATTTATAGCCAAAACCCACTACCTTAGAAAATTCTTGAAAACCCAGGCAGATATTTTAGTAACCATAATAGTAATGATGTCATCAAACATTGTGTCTGGAAACTAAGCCGTACATTCTGGAAAAACTGAGAAGGTGAAAAGATAATATTTTAGTAGTATTATGAACATACTTTGACCTTTGTAGTAGCATAAAAAATCGAAAATCTCAGTGTTGTCGGGTAACTGAAGTCAATTCTTGCTTCTGTAGTCTAGTCACCATCAAAGAGGAGGCAGGGCTCCGCCTACTCATTTAGGAGCTGAAGCTGATGGAGTTCTGCCTCTTGCTGTGTGGCTTTTGAGGTGGACCACGGAAGAAGGAAGAGGAAATGGAGACTTTTTTCAAGTGGATTTTATGAGCTCAGGCTTCACGTGAAGTTCAGCCATTTTGTCCACATTTCCATGGGCAGAACTTGGTTCTGTGGCTACCCACAACTGCAAGGGAGTTGGGGGAACAGAGTCAGCTGGGCTGCCCCGAAGGGACTTGGATTTGGTTTATTAGAGACTATTCTCTCACATAGTGTCTAATTTGATGATTTACTGTGAGAGCCTCTGAATTGGAAAGGGACAGTTATATGTGTGGCAAATATGTCAGCAGCTTAAGAAAACCCATCTTGTATAAAGTAATTATTTTTTATGTACACAAAAAAATACGTTAGGTTTGATACTCTTTATGGGGCACCCACTGTGTTCAAGCAACGTTGTAGGTCTTGGAGAGAGAGGAACAACAGGCAAAAAGTCCCTCATAGAGGGTGTTTCATTATAGTCTGGTGGGAGTAGATGGCCCATAGGAAAGTAAACAAATAGAGGTGCTTGAGTGGCTCCATCGTTAAGCATCTGACTCTTGATTTAGGCTCAGGTCATGATCTCAAGGTTCCTGAGTTCAAGGCCCACATCGCACTTGATGCCCACAGTGCAGAGCCTGTTTGGGATTTGTCTCCCTTTCTCTCTGCCCCTCCCCTGCTTGCTCTCTTTCTCTCTTTCAAAATAAATTTTTAAAACTTTAAAAATAAGGAAAAGTAAGCAAATAGTAAAACAATATTGGATTTTGATAAAAGAGATCATGAAGGGAGAAAAGAAAGTGAGAGGCAGGGCTACTTTAGAGAGGCTTATCCAGAACACTTTTTGAGAAAACAGTACTCCAGTCATGAAACAGTAAGGAGAAAGATCCCACCCAGCCACCCCCACCCCGGGAGAACAGTACAGGCAGAGAGGAGAGCCAAGTCACGTGCTGCAGGAACAGGAAGTGGTGATGTGTTTTGAGAGGAGACCGCAGAGTCAACAGCAGGTAGTGCATTGGGCCAGGGGGTCAGGTGCAAGAGCACATGGAGAATTACAGTCCTTTAAAAAGAGCCATAGTTTTATTCTACAGGCAATGGCAGGCAGATGACTATCACGACTTGATTTATAGTTTTCTCAGTTTGTTTGGGTGGCTTAGTGGAGAACAGATTTGGGCAGATCCAGGGTAGAAAATGGCTTACCAAATCCAGCTACATTGTGCTTTTGCATGACAATTTCTATCATTGCCCCAAAGGACCTGGGCCCAAAGAATCAATGGAGGTCATGGGGGCCATCTATTATTGTGACTGTGATGTTACTGGTGGCTAACTCAAAAAAAAGTGCAGAAACAATTTTTTCCTCAAGTTTTTTTCTCCCCTCCTACATGTTTTTAACCATCGGTGCTCTCACCATTAATACAAAGACAAAAAATAAACTGTCGACTCCAGAACTGGCATTTCTCTCAATGTTGTCTGGCATGAGTTATAAAAATGACAAGTGTTAGCCTTCAAACTAGAAAATGGAAAACCAGCTGCATTTCCCCAAGAACCCTAAGAACAGCCATGCAAAGCTGAACTACTCTAATCAATGATGATGACTATTAAGCATTATGCAAAATAGCGAAAAGGATATAATGAGTACTGAAGAATCTGGATAACTGAGGTGGGCAAGCTTGGTGTAAAACTGAGGAAAAGCATTTGGTCTCTTTAATACCAAAAATACAGCTTCATTGTGACAACCAATCTGAGTAATTCTTTACAAAACGTAGTTCTTTTATGGTACACAATATATATTTAATAAATATACATTTTAAAAGAATAACCAAGTATCCATTAATTTAGATGAAGGGGAAAATGTACTTGGGGGCATTATGGTGCAAGCTGACTCTACCATCATCATTTCTGTTTCTTTCACGGAGATTGCATATAAATACTTGTTCCTCCCTCTTTCCCTCTCTCGTTTCCTTTTGTTTCTCCCTCCTTCCCTCCCTTCCTGCTTTCCCTTTCTCCTTTTTTCCTTTCTTTCCTCTAAAAGGTAAGAGAACTGTTTTCAAAATAACGATACAAAGGAATTTATAACTTGATTCAAGACGTATTACCACATATAACTGTATTCTACAGTAAAGTGTGTCTAAATAGTTGACCTAACTAAATGGTAGCCCAGGCCTTTTAGTTTTAAGAAATCAGTACACATTACTGTTTAACAAAATTAGAAAGAGGAACTGTAATGAAGGCAAGTGCAGTAATATAGTCAGCCTGAGGCCATGGGCTTAGTGTATCCAAGCACGGAGCCATGCACCGAAGCGCCTGTGGATACACACAGACACCTGTGCTCACACAGTCTTGATATCCAGAAATAATTGACTCTGGAGAGCACTACCCTTCTGTACTTCAGTCCTAGACTGTTGATGAGCAGTGTCTCTCAACAGATTTCTAACTTTATAAGATTTTTAATTTATAGCCAATACCATAGTAGGAAAAAGAAATTAAATGTCAAAGTCACTTTTTAAATTGGATACCGTGTGTCTCCAAGAAAAATCATAGCCATTGGTGCCTTTACCCATATGTTAAGGAAAATCCAATTCAACGTGACTGAGATCATAAGGATGTACATTGTTGGAAACGCAGAAGGCCCAGAGCAGGGTCACTATAGAGGAGTTGAAGAGGGTGTGCCAGTGAGATCCATAAGGACCCTGGGGTATTTCTCCATGCTCCCAGTCTGCTCAGCCTTACAAGCTAGCATTTTCTCACGTCAGCTCCTGTCAACATCATAAGCTGACCACTGTGCATGATCTCAAAGGTCCCCGTACAAACCAGACCGTGATGTGAGCCTGAAAACTGGATACACCCTGTTTCTTCGTATTCTCAAAGAAACCTTTCTCAGAAAGCCCTCCAAGAGGCTCACCATGATATTTCACTGGTTGCATACTGACTTCAAAATCAATTTCAGGCAATGGAATCAAGACCACCATTTTTGGCTTATAACAAGTCAGCCACTTCTGAGGCTCGTGATAAATCAAGCTTCCCCCAAGTACGTGAGCAGACCAGGACACATACCTGGGCCCGGGGACCTGGGTGAGGGGAAAGGTGGGGGAGAGCTGGAGTTGAGGAGGCACAGCAGGATTCTGAGGAATACTTCAGAAGCTGGCATGGAATAACGAGGACGAGGGCTTCTGGAAACAGGATGCTGGCGTTCTGCTGGGTGGGAGAGGCCCTGGGTTTCACAGCCTAACTCTGTGCATCCGGTATTTCAATGGCAACAAGCTTTGTGTCTCAGCAATTTAAAGAATCTGTTAAATCAGGCAAAATGATTGTATGTGTCCTCGATGGAAGTTTACTCAAAGCTTGTCTTAGCTAAGGATCCAGTTTACAAACACAACCAGTGTCCCATTATGGAGTCAGAACAATGATATTTTCATTTGCTGATTGCGTGGAGAGTGGCACGGAGAGTTTGTGCAAATGGCTTCCTGTGTGTTGATGGAAACCCTGTGGTCACAGTTCTGTGTAATAGACAGTCCAGTCTTACCCGCATCACGCAGGTGTTTATTCAGCCACTTTATTTCTCTTAATGTATTTTTTGGCAGATTCTGGAATAACTTAATGTTATATTACTCAACATCATTTTAAGTAATAAATGCAGAATAAAACTAATTCTCTTTTTCTCGATTTTTAAGATCCTGACTTTAAGGACCTTGGAGTTTTGAAACCATTACCAGGTTGGTAAAATAGATCTTCAATAACGTTCGGAGCTCTCTGTTTTCTGCTCTGAAATGTATTTTTGGTTTATTATTCAAGCTCCATTTCTCTATGTTTGTTTGGCATTTTGTTATTTAGTGTGTGAGTTTGAGATGGGCGGTCCTGAAGGAATTGTGGAGTCCGTACAGATAATGAAGGAAGGCAAAGCTTCTGCTAGCGAGGCCGTGGATTGCAAGTGGTACATCCGGGCACCTCCACGATCCAAGGTCAGTGTTAAGGTGAAAACAGACTCGACAGTCAACTTGGGAAGTGTCTGGAGCTCACATTGCTTTGAACCCACCGGACGTGCTTAGTAGGTTTCGGACTGCAGTCATAAGCTGTTAGTTTATTTTGGTTTTGAAATGCAACTTGTCTTTCCCCATTCAAGGAAACTTTTGATGTCATAAGTAATATAGAGAGGGTGCTGACAAGGTCATTTGATCACCTGGACAAGGAACCATAATGTAACTCCCTCTCTGCTGATGAATGGATTGAAGTGCTATCTTTAAGCTAAGATTCTAAGTATAATTACCCGTATGCTCTTACTGTCCATATCTGCACTCTGTTCTTGTTTTAGCTTAAAATCATATCTTCGGAAGAAATTCTCCAGGGCTTGTAAAATTACGTATCTCTGGCATATAAAATATCATATGGCATATAAAATATGAGAAGGCTGGGGGGCTGTGCTCATGCAAAGAGACCGGCCAGGACTTCCCTGCCTATTACGCTCCTTTCGACTGTCATTATGGAAAAGTATTGGTCAAGCATTACCAAGTCCTCCATTTTTTTGAAATATGGCAGGAGTCGGGATTTTATGTAGATTACCTTGAGTTTTAAATGCTGGCAATATATTTTTTTAATTGTTAATGTATTTGTTATGAAATAAGTATATTAGGGGTCAGATTCAAACCCAGGCCACTGTTTTGGAAACACTTCTTTAGAACAACCATATTTATCCTACTATTAAGATATGAAGAAATCCGGGGAATAATTGTGTGTGTCACTATCCTAGGTGGAGAATGTCAATCATTTGCTTATTCCCCTCTCTTTATTGTTATTCCTCGGTTACATAGTTTCAACCCAGCATTATAAAGTTATTAGGTTTGTAGTTGACTGTTTATTGAGCTTGAAACAGTTTGTTGTTTAATTAATGGATTTAGCGGCTCTGTAAAGTGCTTGCATCATGCTGGAGAAATAAAGCATGTCGGCCGCTGTCCTCATGCTTTCAGTTTAATTCTTAGATAAATATGAAAGCGAATAATCAGGGAATAAGACAGGTGTGTTGAGGTGTTTATAAGGTGAAGTGGAGAGAGGAAGTGGTGCGTGTACACCTGGGCAGGTAAGTCAAATGTGGCACCAAATTCAGCCAGGGTGTCCCCTGAATCGTAATGAAAAACAATGTTCTATCAGGTAGGCAAGTGGGAGGGCTCTCTAGGGAGAGAGAAGAGCCATCGGGTCATAGAATCATAGGACAGTAGGCTTTTTTAGGAATTGAGTCATTGCATACGACCCAATCAAACATGAGCATGGAGGCAGAGGGTGAGTCTTTAAGTCAAAGGCCTCTGCGGTGCCCGAAAGTATCCGGATTCACCCCGAGAGCATTAGTGACACATGGAAGAGTGTGAAGCAGGGAAATGACGTGATCACATTTGCATTCTGGAAAAGTCTTTTTTCCGTGTGAAGTAGCGACAGAAGAGGGAACACTGCAGGCAGAAGACTCAGCAGGAGGATGTGGAGGTGATCCTACAGTGGAGGCTGACTGTGACAGTGGTCAGGTGAAGGAAGCAGTCAGGTCAGAGGGAGGAGAACTTGGTGACAGGGTAGTCAGGAGGAGGGAAATGGAGTGATCTTTGGGGAGGTTGGTGTCTCAAGAAGCATGGTGGCCTCTGTCACTTGACTTTCCCGTGAATGTGTCTCTGTCTTTCGTGTACAATGTGGAAGGGAGTGCCCTCTCCCCAGACTTCCAGTTATAGAGATTCAGAGCCATGCTCCCTTTCCAGTCTTTCCACTAGGAAGTTCTCTTTGCATTTGTACAAATCTTTGAAAACTTTTATTGTATTATGAAGACAGACACAGTGATTCCTCCTTTAATAATAAAAAAAAAATCAAAGGCTGTTCGTGACATAAAAGCCAACCCACTCCCTGGATTATAAGGGAGCCAGATTGCTGTCTTACATCATCTGCGGGTCTGCCTGCAAGTGCTGTTCAGTTTTCTTAAACTCTATGAATGAAAGATTAAAAAAAATTCCAGCTGGAAACATTCGAGCCCTACCTCATTGTTGTCCCTCGAGTGCTAAAGACAGGGTTTTTATGAGAGTGTAAACACACATCTTTTTTCCCCCAGCTGATAAATAGGCTGTCTTTTGTACAATTCCAAAGCAACAATACCGGTGTACCTGTCTGTTACAGAATCTGACATTCTGTGACCCAAAGGGGAAGCCGCCTGCAGAGCTAGACAAAGATGACTCTATTGTGACAGGCTTTCTCTGTGAAATTAAAGGTTATAGGATAGGAAATGGCTTTGGATAACTGTGGAGAAAAGCAAGAACTGGATATGACTACCTATGTGGGCTTTCTATTTTGGTGGAGTTCCTGGCAGCTTATGAGACTAGACTATCAAAGCTCAAGTTAAACTTGAAGTGGCTCGTGGTGAATTTTTCAATGGCAACTGGGGATTGAAACATATTTGCACGATGCAGGTGCTAAATAGCTCACTGGGGTTCTATTAAAATTTATATCAAGTATTTATATTGCTTCTCAGACTTTCTGACAAATAGAAAATAGTAATACAGATGATCACCTCTAATTAGAAGGTGATTAGTCCAGATTTCTTAGAGTTTGGCATGCTAGAACCAGAAAGAATATTGTAAATCTGCTATTGATTAGCTCACTTAAAGATGAATAAGCTGAGACAGGATAATGGAGTCTTAGTCTTATTGGGGTTAATAGTGGATTCCAGAGGGGTCTCTCTGTAGGTGCTAGAGCAAGATGGGGGAGGGGTGTTATGGCTATATGTTCTGGATCTGGCACAGAAAAGAACCAACAGGAAATAATGTTGGGTGATCACATCCTGGTAACTATTTGAATGTTAATTCCATGAAGACTGGGGCTTATTTATCTCTAGATACTTAGTACCAAGCAAAATGACTGTCATTAGTTAAAACTCAGAATAAAACAACAAACGGAGGTCTATCTAGAAAACTGGATGTGGCAGCCATCTTCAAATATGTAGGGGACTGTCACAGGACAGATGAATAGGATACGGGTCTAATCTGTAGTGTTCAAGGACTATAATTTATTTGAATGCTCAAAACTGGAAAAAAATAATAGCTTTTGATTCAATATAAAGAGAGTGGCTGTTTTTTGTTTTAATAATGGAGCTGCTTCCAAATCAAATCAATAAGAAGAATCCAAATAAAATTTAGCAGAGATTCCATACAATAATTTTAAAGTCAAGTAATTTTTTGGCATAGATAATAGTAAACTCCTTTCAAGGCCAAAACTTGATGAGTCTCTGGTAAGTGCCCAAATATTTGGTTTGTTAGTACAGAGCTAAGGCGATATTTCCATATCTTGACTACCAGCCTGGTGTGATGTCACAGAACCACACTTTTTGGGGGAAAATTATCAGATTTGTCAAGATAGGAACAGATAAGTTGAACACTTATAAAAATACACAAGTGAAGATAATTAACTTAATGATTAAGGTGTTGGGACAATAAAACTCTAGTTTTTAGTAATTACTCATCATTTAAAACTTCACATTAATTTTTAGTGTGTTGTCACTTGATTCAAAAATGTTTTGAATAAAATTAGCATTAAATAAGCAGGAAAACTTGACAAACACAGTAAGTCAATGTTTTATAGTGAGGTTGTTTTAATTATATGATGAACTTAATTGTAGGCAGAATCTTAGAGATGACACCGAGGAGTTCCAGCCCAATCAGGGGAACCATGAATATAAAATACCACATACCTGATTACGTTAAACTACCTGGCAAAAGCGATTGTGCTGGAGCAATTAAGGTTACCAATCAGTTGTCTCTGGGCTAATTAAAAGAGACTTTATTCAAGTGAGCCTAATCTAATCACATGAGCCCTTTAAAAGCTGGATTTTCTATGTCTATCAACAAAAGGGGAAATCAGAGGAACTAACAACTAAGAACGTTTTCTAAGAACATAAAGTGATCCCTGGTAAATGGTCTTTGGTCCTAGAACAGCAAGTGGGCAGGTCTTCTGCCTCATATGCTCTTAGCAAAGAACACAGTCCAGCCCACAATTACCTCTACCCTTCAGACTGAGAGAGAGACACGGGTAAAGCTACTCTGTTTCGGTAGCTCATTATGGGGCAAGGAGAAAACAAACTCAATAGGTGAAGGGTAGTAACTATACTCGATTACAATGAAAAGTAAGATTTAGTGTTCTGAAGATTGAGTCTGAGTCGATTATCTCCAAAAATGGAAATACAATTGGGTAAACAAAATTAAACCCACCCATGAACATGTTAGGGCTCAGCTTTGTTTTTAAGTGAAATCTCGGTGGTTTTTTTTAATGTTTATTATTTATTTTTGAGAGAGAGAGAGAGATAGAATACAAGCAGAGGAGGGACAGAGAGAGGGAAACACAGAATCTGAGACACGCTCTAGGTTCTGAGCTGTCAACCCACAGCCCAAAGTGGGGCTCAAACTCACGAACCCCGAGATCATGAGTGGAAGTTGGACACTTAACCCACTGAGCCACCCAGGCGCCCCTGAAATCTGTTTTGTGCTGTTGGATTTGGGGGATGGACTTTAAAGCCATTGGTGCTTCCTCATACATGCCAGAAAAACCACCTGGTATGCTTACCTGGATTTGCTGTAGGGAATGTTATTTCAACAATTCAGAAAAGAGTATGATGATCTAATGTTCTCCTTTCAATAAAGGTGATGCTGCTACATTTGGAATTCATGGGATATCATATCTAAAATGATAAAGTCTGGTATGTCCAGCTACAACTAAAACAACAAGCTCAGAAATCCTAGGCTACACGCTTTTTTTTTTTTTTTTTTAGACTCTAGCTTATTTTTCAAAGTGGAAACCATGGACAGCGTTTTTCAGACCATAGTGTATTTAGTGTGTATTTTCATGGAGAAATCTGTTCTGGCCAGTTTTATATAATTGCCCCAAACAATGCCTGTGTTCTGCATATCATTGTTTCATTAGGGGAGGGACCAGGTTGGAAGGCTGGTATTAAATGTTTGTTTGTAAATATATGACTTTGTAAATCGTTAGCTAGAGTTACTTGCTTTAAGTGCACAGAAGGGATTCTGCTTTCCATATTAGTGTGATTTGGAAGACAGATATTACTAGAAATTGCTTATGTGTTCTGAATCTCCTCTGGTCCTGGTCAGTAAATCACTTTGTCAGCTCAAACTCTTTGTGATTGATTAGAAACACGAGTGCATCAAAATGATTCACTGAGGGGAGATTTTAATCCGACTATTTTGCTGGAGTTATATATGATTCTGTTTATCATTTCCCCTTTTTCTCGGCAGAGAGACTAAAGAACTTTCTGCAGTTTTCTACCTTAAATGAAAACCCTGTCATGTGACATTCTTTCCCTTGGTGATCTTATGACACAAACCTGAGGCTGACAAGACATCATTTAAGTGATAATATAAGGAAGGCTTTGATATGATGTATCCTGGAGCTGGCGTGGGGAAGCTTGGTCACTTTTCTGGCTAATGATATTGACTTTTGCCCCAATTCTCTGCACCCAGTACAGGCAATATCCACTGACATATTTTCTTTCTTTTCTTAAATTATTAAGAAAAATGAAGTTAAAAAATAATTGAATGCTCCAGAAGGGAATATATAAAATCCAGTGACTAATTGTTCACCTCCTCTCTAAATAGTATTCTGTCTACTAAGAATGGCCTTTAAACATAAAAAGGAACTTAGGTTTCTGTCATTCTGCTTCATGTAAGAATACAAATCAGTCACCTCGTATGGAAGACGTGGACACTTTCTAGAACTGTCAGATGAGAAACTATGGGCGGAAAATGCAAATTGCTTTTCTAACCAGAACAGTGCCTTTCTATATAATAATATTTTTCAGGAAATTTAAGACAGTCATTTATTTCAGAGGGACCCATTTATTTTCTGTGAATCTCATTTTTATCTGGATCTGCCAACATATCTCCCAGCCCCTGTAGGAGAATGGACATGCTTTGGCTTCGCCTGCTCGTTTATTTATTTGATTGCAGTTTGCTTTAACATTATAAGTTTCTTTCTGGAATATAAATCTGTGATAATTTAAAAAATATATAGGAGTCTGTGCAATGCAGTGGGAAGTAGCAAATGTGAGGTGGGTCTGAGTTCAACACCGATGTGTTACCTAAGGGCCTGGGGTCACTTTGAGAAAGTTACTTAGCTCTCCCCTCCTCTCCCCCAGTCTCAGCTTTTTCATCTGAAAATGACTGTAACAAGTGTATATTGTTACTGGGAGATTCGAGTGAAATCAGGCATTAGCACATGTCTCAGATTATTGCCAGTACAGGATGCAAATAATAAATTAGCATTTTGAGCTGGACTTCTGCATTCAGTGTAAGAAAGATACTTGAAGCAATTGTTCAGGCATGTTAGGCCATTGACTCAGCCTGGAAACATCAGGCTCTCAAATATCCTTCTTTCTTAAATTAGTCAAATGATTAATTCTTTCCCTGTCTGTGGGCTTAGCGTTTGGTTTTTGTAGCTTTGGAAGGACATGGGAGGGACGGTTACTTTACATTACGGTCCAACAGATCTTTTCAGTTACCCCACTCAGTATTTTCTCCTATCGGTAATTGTATTTTTACGATTCTAACTGCATATTCTTCTGAGGGCTGATAAACTATGTTGGTTTGATTGTATTATATTTGAGAATATAAATTCAGATTTGATTTTTTATCGCATTTCGCAAGTTTATTACCTTACAGGAAAAAAATTTCTAGATTTTATAGGTATTTATATTTTTATAGTGCTTTCCATTTATTTTCTTTTAGTCAGGATGGGGTGATGAAGGGTAGTGAAAAGAGCTATAAAACAAGAGGTAGGTATTTTATTCCTATTTAAGGTTCCCACATTGATTTGTTTATATCCTGTAAGCAACCTTTTTGTCTCCTTTGCTCCAGCTTCGTGGTAAAGGTCACCTGAAAGACCCAATACCTCTTTATAAATCCATGTGAAACGCAAAAAACAAAGCAGTTAGTAAAGCCTTGGAAGGTTTAACATTTTCACAGATGCCTTTTTCAAGGAGACATTTTGGAATTTCCTGGATAGTTTTCAGGAATGTGATATTTGGTTGGGAAAAGTGAATCCCAGATGGGTTATGTGAGTAATAGTTGGGCTTCTGATAAAATAAAATACAACATAACCTGGGAATGAGGAATATGCAGGCTTTTTTAGGGCACATATATTATGTTTGTAGTAATGGAAGTTAACATCAAAGTGTCTGGAAATTTTAGACTAGCTCCAACTGAAATGTTACAGACGACCTACGTATGAAACCTCACCTAGCAAAGCATCATAAAACTCTAGTGCTTTCCACTGTTTCTCAATTTTTGTCCATTTCTCCCTATTTCTCTGTTATTCTTCCTCAAATTTATAGGAGTATTTCTGGACTTGGGACTCACCTTTTGTTTCCAGTTAGCTCTCTCTTATGATTCTGTAACAACTGTCTTGTGGTTTTCTGACAGTTCAGAGTGACATTGGAAATACCTTGTTTGGGGAATTTTTGCATGTGATTTCCTACTGCAAATAATAAAAAGCCAATTAGTCTGTATATTTATTACTTACAGCACTTAAAACAGTCTGGCATATAGGGGCCTAGTCAGTAGTTGCCAGGGACTGAGCAAATGGAGTCAACAACACACTAGAACTCTCCAGTCAGCCGGCCACTCACAGGTACCTCCCAATACAGACTGATGCAGTGACCTGTCTACACAACACGTGGTTCAACACTTCGAATATGAAAATGTCCGCCACTGCCCCAGCTTCTCAGGAGCATGTGGTTTAGTAGAAGCTTCATGAAGCCAGTAACTAAGGCTTAAATTACATTCAAAATACGTTCAAAATCATTCTGTTGTGGTTGGAGAGTGGGGGTAGTGAATATTCGGCACCGGTGGATTAACAAAAAAATCAGGAAGAGGTTGGTAGGCAGAAAATAGGGAAGGGTTAATTTGTGTGACTAATGTGCATCATGCACGGCATTTTGTAAAATAAGTGTGAAATGTTCAGACATAAGAAGAATTTGCCAGTTCTTGCTTTATAAGCTTTAAAAAAAATTATAATCATTTGGAAATCAGTTAAAGATTGTAGTATGATTATTGAATTTGTTTCTTAGAAATATAACTTTGACTGGGCGGGGCTTTGGGAGTGGACTGGAACGTGAGAACCTGGGACATATCCACGACTGTTGCAATATTATAGTCATGTCAGCAGAGATGGAAAACCACCATTCTGAAGGCGAAATTAATGAAGATCTGTGCCCGATGTAGTAAGAACACTAAGGACAAAAGAGAAATTTCTTTTAATTTGAAATATTGAAACTTTAAAATTCAGGGCAGACATACTGAATCTGAGAAATTTTTGTTTTATGGAACTCAGAGTTTATGAATAAATAAGCAGAAATGAATATAGAAATGGAAGGAGAAGTGGATTTTTAGGTGAACATGAGTCTTTAGTTTACGTCCACATCACGTTAGTAATAGAAGTGTGTGTAAGAGGAAATATCCCAGAGCCTTTCATGTTAGAAAACACAAACAGGGGCACCTGGGGGGCTCCGTCGGCTAAGCGTCCGGCTTCGGCTCAGGTCATGATCTCACGGTTCGTGGGTTCGAGCCCCATGTCAGGCTCTGTGCTGACAGCTCAGAGCCTGGGGCTGCTTCAGATTCTGTGTCTCCCTCTCTCTATGACCTTTCCCTGCTCATGCTGTCTCTCTGTCTCTCAAAAATAAATAAAAAAAGAAATCAGAAACATAAAATACTTGTAGATAATTGTGAAGGACGCCTTCTGGATTTCAGGACTATTCCATAGTGCACAGATTTATTTTCTTTATATCACTTCTTTGCTGTGACATTGCGTCCATGAGGCATGGTTTAATGGACATGTGTTTTCAACCTGGGCCTCATTCTTTTGTTTACTGTTGTGCCCCAGTGCCTTGAACAGTGTCTCGGACCAAGTCAAAGGCCAGGGTATAGATAATGCTGAGCTGATGCTTGAATGGACGGATGACTTTTTTTCAAACTTATCTTTGGCTAAATTAATTGCTTGTGATTTTTTTAATGTACACTGGAACAGAGTCAAATAATATCTATTGGTCATAAAACAGCATAATCGGAAGCGGTGTTACATTTGGAAGGGTCATAGCTTGGGGAGTTAGAGAGACCCCGTCTGTTTTCCAGTTTATACCAGCTGAGTCTTCGTTACATCATCTGAATAGGACAATAAAACTTTATAGAGTACTTGGGAGGATTTAAAAATAATCTATAGTGTAGGTTGCATGGGCCATTTTTGCTTATTAAATGTTAATTTAATTTTTATCTATGTAGACTTAACTAAGTGGCTTGACTCTATGTTGTGGTGAGAATAATCATAGATTAGCTTTCTCCCTTTTTTTATTTTATTTTTTTTATATACTCTACATCAAAAATGAAGCAGTGTGGTTATGTGAAATGATTTAAATAAAGTGAAATCATTGACTGTCTTTTGATATCATTTGTTTTCTTTTAATATTAATTCAAATTATTATCCTACATTTACATCCATAAAGAAAGGAAAATAACATTTGAAAAAATTATGAAACACAGTTTGATCCCAGTTGTACGTCTTCATTTCCTACTATCCCCAGGAGAAAAATCTTAAGATTGACTGTCATCGAGACTCTCTTGTGAGACTAAATAGAGAGGTTGGTACCCACTGAGCTGCTTTCATGTTTTGAGCTGAGGAAATTACTGCATCTTTGTTGTTATTTTACAGATCTACCTTCGCTTCTTGGACTATGAGATGCAGAATTCAAATGAATGCAAAAGGAACTTTGTGGCGGTGTATGACGGCAGCAGTTCCGTGGGGGACCTAAAGGCGAAGTTCTGCAGCACCGTGGCCAATGACGTCATGCTCCGCACAGGTCTCGGGGTGATCCGCATGTGGGCCGATGAGGGCAGTCGAAACAGCAGATTTCAGATGCTCTTCACATCCTTCCAAGAACGTAAGATTCTCTGCACTTGGCTCTCTGTCCTTCACACATGTCCTCTGATGCAAGGCTCTTAAGGTGCTAATGGCGTTTTGTCCATGCAGTGTGAGCACAGTGGGGTGTGTTCTAACACGTCGTTAAAACCATGACATTCCCTCTCCTTCATTTTGATCCAGCGACGGGAGAGAGTTACATATTACATTCGGATTACTTATTTCAGCATATGCATCATAGCCTCAGTTAAGACAGTTCACGGTTCAACTGGGAAATGGTGATTTTGTTTGTCTTTGGTTTAGCTCTTACATTAGCAGCTTCTGATGAAGTTTGAGTTTAAATCTTAAAACCCTGCATAAAACTATTTGGTAGGTTCTCTTTAGTAAGCTGCTCTTGCAGTTCCACTTATTGCAAATAGGTCTGAGATGACCGAGTTCCAATTAAAATAGGCAAAGAGAGAGAATTGCCTGGGAGGAGAGTAAATAGAAAAAGTTTCAGAAAATATTTAAAATGCCACAATGGGTGATATCCAGAGTTATGTGAAAAGCATGGTGATTTTAGGAAATTATGTTCTAACAAATAATGAGTCATATTAATAGATATATTTGGAATGTTCTTCAGAAACCCTGAATAATTCATGTTTAATAAATTTATACAAATGAAAAAAATATAATCCTGAAATCCTCAGCTCCAAGAAATCAACACCCTGTATTTTGAAACTATGCATTTTTTAAATAGAAAAAAGTATTTTTGAAATTGCCAGAATTTCTCAGTGATAGGCACAGGATCCAATATTTTTCAGTTCATAAATATGAAATATATTAGATGATTTTTTCATAGAGTGAGTAGGTTTGGCTTGAAATTCCTGTCTAATTACCCAGTTGAAGAATTCCAGGACCCCAGAAGTACCAAACGTCTCTTAGTCTTTGTCACTCTTGGTTCCATCATGGGACACATTCTCTCTCCTGGGATTATTGCAGATGTAAACAATGTGTCGCTATCATGTCCTCATTTCAATAGTTGATCAGAATGTTAGAGGCAGTGCATCTTTATTTCAGCAGGATATTGAGCCACAGAAGAAAAAGATCTGGTCGTTTTCTTGGTTAGAAGGGGAAGAAATTCAGACTACGAGATAGCACATTGGGTGTCCCTGATGACTGCTCCACTGTGTCACTGTCACAGCTTTGGAGTGGGGTTAAGGGTATTGATTCCGTGTTCTTGTCAATCCTGGGTGGTGATGTGTTGAGAACTCATATTTAATTTAAATGATACTCATAAGTAGCTAATATGTTACATAATATAATCATTTTTTAAAAACATCACAAAAATCTTCTATTTTTACCAAAACTGTACTATAAAATGCAATGGGAATAAAAATGAAAAAAATATCCTTAGATTTCAAATACCAACTAAAACAACAAGAGCTGAGAAGGACTCTGGGACTCCCTAAAGTTTTATTTCATTCAAACTCAGTATGAAGCAATGCTTTTTTTTTTTTTAATAATTGACAAAAACTATCTTCTGCCGTATGAGCTTCCATGAAGGAAAGATAGGTAAAGAACTCAGAGAAGGTGGGCTTATGGGGAGCCCCGCTGGACCCACTGTGGACGGCAGCGTCTGTTCTGTTCCGTGCTGGGTGTTGTTAACAAGGAGAGTCATCCAAGGGAAGTGACAAGCTAGAATGCAAGGGCAGCGAGAATCATGAGACAAAGTCAAAGGAGGCCAGACATCGTTTATCTTAGAGATTTTTCTTGTTGTTTTGTTAAAATGTGCTAACTACCTTAGACTTACATTGGTGACTTGGATGGATGTCTGAAAGATGAGATTTATTTGTTAAACGCTAGGGAAATGTTTGATTGAAATTTATGAAAAATGTGTGGCTTATAGGACATGTGAGATTTCCAAACTGAATGGATTCCTATAGAGGATACAGGCTCTGGCTAGATGGTGCTCAGTCTGAAAAATGGATCACCGTGTGGCGTGAATGGTGTACAGGAATGTCTGTGTTTTGTGAGGAATGTTCTGGTAAACTTTGAAGGTCCCATTTAACTCTAACTTTGATTGAGTTCTGTGAGTCTTTAAGATTCTGCTTGTACAAGAACTGGTGAATTATATCATACTGTGCATATGCCACTAGAGGCATTTCTATTTGAGCTGAAAGAAAGAGTTTTCATGCATGTACATAAATGAGCTCCAGAAATCCTTCAAGTTGGTGGACTTTTCAATGTTGAATCCAGAAACACGTGGAATTCTTCCTCCGTAGGAGGGAGGCTCCCGTTCTTTCTGATCCTGCACAGTGGATGGCCCAGTGCTCTCAGGTGTTCTAGAGTGTTCTGGCATTCTCTGTGATGGCCTCATAAATTCTACAATAATCTTGAGTAGAACAAATGTATCCTCTATGCCACATTACCTATGTAGCTTTTTGATATTCTGCTTTTTCTTGCTTTATTTTGGGTGAAAAGTGGTTGGAATTTTACCATTATATGCCAAAGATCAAAGTCATCATGTGATGAAGCATGTGGGTATGGACCAAATTTTTCTGTATCGAAATCAAAGTGTTCCAGATAGGAGATGAAAATTTCAAAACAACAAGAAATGAACTTCAATCAGGGCTACTACTAAGAAATGAGTAGCTTAGGTCATTGTAAGGACTTTAATGAGGAAACAAAGGAACTCTATTTAGGGAGTTTCAAGATCCCCAAATGGTATTGTTTTATTCAATACTGGTGGAGTTTTTTGCATTACATTTTTGTTTTCTTGATCAAAATAGGTGTGTGTATATGTATATATATATATGTGTGTGTGTGTATGAGTGTGTGTATATATATATATATATATAGGTATATATGTCTTTAATCTATATATTATCTATCTATATGATTAGATAGTATATATAATATATGTATATATAGTTTATATGAAATATACTCTTATTTTTCATTATATAATGCATATATAATATTAATAATACATTTTTCTAATCTTACTCCATACATATCCACACACACATATGGAGTAAAAATTACCAGTGTGAAATCAATGACCAGTTTTTTCTTACTCAAGTAATAAGAAACCATTTTGGTGCTTTTCTTGATTCCTTGATATTTTTCTTGGTTCTTAACATGTATTAGGTAGTATTCCTAGTGCAGTGTTGAGAAGTGTTACAGCATATTCAACAGTATTCTAATATATGTCAAAAGGTCTTCATGTTGAAACCATATAGTGTATTTTTCTGAATAGAGCTGACACCCCATGTTACATTAGTTTCAGGTGGACAACTTCATGGTTTTATAAGTTTACCCATGATGCTATTCTCACCACAAGTGTAGCAACCCTCTGTCCCATTACATTGCTATCACAGTATGACTGACCATATTCTTTATGTTCTGCCTTTTATTCCTGTGACTTACTCAGTCCATAACTGAAAGCCTGTATCTCCCACATTCTTCACCCATTTTGTTCATCCCGCCAACCCCTCCCCTTTGGCAACCATCAATTCATTCTCTGTATGTATAGGTCTGATTCTGCTTTTTGTTTGTTATATTTTTAGATGTTAAAGGAGAGCTTAGGGACTATCTCTTCTAATCTCAAACATTTTGTGAATTCAAACAGAATAAGAAAAGATCCAGGGAGGTTAACTGACTTTTCTTGCACATCCTCAACCCCGTGCTTTGTGATTGAATAGTACCATGGCAAGGATTGAAGGCCTGACTCTGAAGTTCATAAGTTCTCTTGTGAATGATTTTGTCACTTGTAAGGAATGGAAAGAGCTCCCATTTTCTAAAGATGATGATGATAAAGATGGTGATAACAATAGGTAGCACTTATATATCACTCATAGAGCTCAGATGTGTCAACACTGGTTTATGTGCTTTTCAACCAGAATTTTGATGCTTCTCTCCTATCTGCTGTACCTTCTGTCTACATGTTGTACAAGCATGCTGTAATCATACAGCACTCCACTTTCATATGCCCTACAAGATTAGACTCACGTAAAATTATAACAAGGAATTTCTGCTCTGGAACATACACACTAAGCTAGAGACTATCGGATGCTAACATGTGCTGGTTTGTGACACATCAGTAGAAAACTACTGCAGACTTTGGTACTGAAAGTGACTTGGTGCTATAACAAATACCTAAAATGTGGAAGCCACGTGGGATTAGGCAGTGGTCATAGGCTGGTCAGATTTTGAGAAGCATGCTAGAAAAAGCCTGCATTGCTTTAGATGGACAGAATAAATCTGGGCTGCAAGGGTTGCTGGGGAAGGCTTGGACATAACGGATGGGAATGGTTTTGGAGAATGGAGGAAGGGACATCCTTGTTTGGCAGCGGCAGAAAGCTCAGTGAGACCGTGTCCCGCTAAGAGACCAACAATGGCCTCGTGGCGAAGTAAATTACTGCAAAGAGTGTTGAAGGCATAGCCTGGCATCCCTTGCTGCTTACAGTAGCTCGTGAGAAGGAAGGAACCAATCAAGGGGAGAACCCATAAGCAACAAGCAATCAGGACCCGATGGTTTTGAAAACTGCCAGCCTCTCAGGGTGGCAGAGATGTTAAAAGTCAGAAGTGACTGCCAAATGCATGGCAGGGAGGTGAGGCTGAAAGTGTGACTGTATAACCTTGGCTAAATCACAAGGGGCAGCAAAAGAGCACAGTGTCAGTAACAGAAGGGCCCTTTCCAGAGGTTAAAGGTTGAAGGTGTGCCTCGTGGATCTGCCAGAACTGAGGGCATCCAGGAGGATGAGGGCCCTGACTCTCGGCCACCTGAGAAGGAGCCAAGGGGAGAGACAGGATTGCATCAGAGAGTTTGGGTGAGCATCTGCCTGAGAGCAAAACCCAGTGAATTTCAAGCCAGGGTTACAGGGTTCTTGAGAAGATCCCTTCAGCAGACTCTTTTGGTTTGGACCGAAACAGACAAAGTATCAGTGAGATGTCATCAGACCCCCAAAATATTGTGGCATGAAGCCATCGGATAACAGTGCCCAACTGCAAACATGTGTCACCATGCTTATAAATGAAGAGTGACACAGTGCAGCACCACAAGCTTGGAGGGCAAAACCCACTGACAGAGGGTTATCCCTAGAACTGAAAACATAGTACATTCACCCTGCTGGACTTCAAAACTATTATGGGTCAGAGACTCCTATTTACTCTCCATTCTCCCTATTTCCAACCAGACTCTCTGACAATTATGCTGTGCCTCTCCCACCATTGTGTGATGGAGCGTTGGGACAGGTGACTTGTCTGGTTCTGGGGATCCATGAGCAGAGGAGAAATGCCCCCCTGCCCTTGCCCAGGGCTACAGTGTAGACTCCTTTCTTACAGGACTACACAGGGCTGCATGCACCCAGGAGCCGCTTCTGCACCACATTTAGATGGCTTAGGTGTGAGGTTTGAGACTTTGAGTTGGTGCTACAGTGTGATGATACTCGTGGGAGCTGAGAAGGGAGAATCTATTTTGCATCCATGACAAAAGTGAAGCACTGGGAGCCAGTGAGTGGGCAGTGATAGGCAGTGATGACCCCAATATTTCTACCTCCTGGTGTGTGGACCGTGTATATACCTCTCCCCTGAGTGCAGGAAGGCTCTGAATATCATGGGGTGTCACTCCATTACATGTTACATTTCATGGCAAAAGGAATTTTGCTTAAGTAGTTAAGGTCCCTAATCAGTTCAATCTGAATTAATCAAAAGGGAGACTGTCCTGGTGGGTCTGAGTATACACAAAAATACTTGGTAATAGTCTTTAAGCCCTTTTAAAAGAAGGTCTAAAAGGCATGAATGGAAGAAGTCAGAGGCATTCTATCTGTAGCAAATACTTTTGCTGCCTTGAAGGAGCACACTGCTGTCACAGATTTTGAGTCTGGAGTTCTCTCTTGTCCAGCAAGAGAGTGGATGCAGAATTGAATACGAGACAGGCTAATGCCCTGGAGGAGAAAAGAAGGTGTGTGAGAGAAAAGGGTTTTGAAGGTATGTGGTGTTAGGGGTTAGGATCAAGACAAATCAAAGTCCCTGTGGTGAGCAGATGGACATTTACTGTAGGCACCATGCACTATATCTATTTATTTTAACTTTTCTAAGGGGAAGACACATAGTGCACACTACCTCAGGTTAACAAGGTATTTTTCTCGCTAATTAGCCCTGGCCATTTTGGCCCAGTAGCTGCTTTCTGCTCTATGCTTTGTTTTATTTAATGATTAATCCTGGGTGCTTTTGCCTTGCCACAGAGGCTTTCTGCCTCTACCTGTTCTCAGACACTTTCATCCTGTGGCGACTTTCATCCGCATGCCTTGTTAACCCTTTGGTGCAAGCTCAGGGAATTCTTAAATTTAATCTTCTCACACTACCATGTTGTAGAGAAGACTGTGGGGCGGAGCACAGGGGTGGCTTTGGGAGCAGAGAATGTTACCCAGCTGAGAGCCAGGGAGAAAGGGGAGCCTCAGTCCGGCAACCCCAGAGACTGAATGCTCCCAGTGACCTGAATGTAAGGCAATAAGGCTGTCGTAATTTGTTACTCAGCAACGGAAAACCAAAACACACCCCTATTGTAATGATATGCACTTTTGAATGCAACAGATAATCCGGATGTCAATCTGTGTATATCACTTACATATATTAACTAATATATTATTAGTTATTAACTGGTTATTGCTGTTTCTAGATTTGGTAGTTGAGGAGATGTTGTAAGGTAGAATTGTAGGCAATGTATAAAAAATAATCTCTCCAACATCAACTTGACCCTAACAGTTGAGTGGCCATGATGCTATTAACCTGGTCATCAGTGTTTTCACTTTAATACTTATTTGTATCCCTCCATTCACCATTTTGTTCCTTCAGCTGACACGTAAGCACCCAACCGCTGACAGCCCAGAGATGAATGGGTGCTTGGTCCCTTCTGGTGTCCCCACACTCATTCACACTGAATTCCAGTATGTGACTCACTTCAGAACACACTCCTTCACATCTGGTGCGCTACTCCACACCTTCACCATGCACTTCCTCATTTACTTTAGTAAATCATCCACTGAAACACTGTATTCTAAAAAAGACTTATTCTTTTCTTATAAGGTCTTTTTTTCCCTCTCCTTAGCATTTGTTTCTATTAGTAGGATCTTTACTACATTGGCCACAGTCATCAATGTTTAGTTTTATTATTGTTTCTTGTTTGTAGCATATTTTGGCATGCCATCTGTCTCTTGTGCCTACAATTTACATTCTGCCGTCCGTAGAACACATTCCCAACTTTCCAATATACAAGTAAAATTGTCCTATGACCTCAATAAACTAAATTTGGTGGTCTTAAGGGGGACAGAGTATAGAGAGGTTTGATTATAAGTGTAAAAGTGCACTGAGTTCAGTAGTTCCCTGAGAATATGCACCAAAAAATATTGATGATCGTCAACTCACAACAATAATGTGTAATTTGCTGTCTAAAAAAAGCAAGTGCAAACACATTTACAAGTTTGGGGTAAATGATAAGATTGAAAGGCATTGTATTCACCTGTATTTCACCAACGAGAGAAAATGATCCTCATTATGGAAGTGATGTTACCGATCGTAACACAGACTAAAATGTAAACTGATGTTTTAATAATAGAGATCTCCACGCCTCACTGTTAAGAGTTGGTGTGTTTTAAAACATTGAAGATTATTTTATTAAAACAGGAAATATTTACTTATATCTGTCACACGGCTGCATAAATACCAGGTGGCATATATTGAAATATCAATAATACACGAAATATGCTGGCAAAATTGCAAAATGTATCATATTTTGGCACCTCTTTCTAAAGCAGACATAAAACACTGGATATAGAAGGTATCATATATATAAATATACAAAATTTAAGATATGCATTAATATAAAAACATAATCAAAATAAAAAAGGAAAAGCTGAATTGAATAATTGGCAACATAAATAGCAGGGAAAATATTTTTAACTGTAAAGAATAAAGACTGGGGAGCCTGGTTAACTCAGTTAGTTGAGTGACTTCGGCTCAGGTCATGATCTCACAATTTGTGAGTTCGAGCCCCGCGTCGGGCTCTGTGCTGACAGCTCAGAGCCAGGAGTCGGCTTTGGATTCTGTGTCTCCCTCTCTCTCTGCCCCTCATCTGCTTGCTCGCTCTCTCTCTCTCTCTCTCAAAAATAAATAAACATTAAAAACTTAAAAAAGAATAAAGATTAGATTAACAAACCAAAGGAAAATGGGGCAATTAAAGTGAAAAATTAATTCATAGAGAAGCAGAAATGGCCTGTTGGTATAGGAAACACACACCTGTCTGTATTAGTAAACAAAAAGACGCAAATTCCAGTAGGAATCAGACCTGTTTTTATCTATCAAAGTTTAAAAAAAATAGCAATAATAAAGTATTAGTTTTGTAGATGGTGTAGTGAAATGAGACTATATGCATGCTTTCTCCTGCTGATCTAAAATCTCAATCTAAAAAAATATATATTCATGATAAGTATGTTAGCATCACTTAAAACAAGAAAATTAAGTGGCTTGGAACCTGCATATATTTTTTTCAACTCTTTAGATGTTGTGTTAGAATGATACAGACATTGAGCTATGTGAAAAAAATAAAATTCTAAAAGCAAATACCAAGCAAAACACATGTACAAGTATACTTTTTTAAGCATATGGGATAAATATTTAAAATAGAATAACTGTTCTATATGTAATGCGTGTGCATAGAATGCAATGCATTTAAGGTAGCAATAGTGATTAATTTTAGATGGTAAGGTTTTTTGATTCTCAGTGTTTTGTGATTTTTCTACAATGAACAGTTACTGTTTTGGCAAACATTTTTTAAAAGCAATAAATAGGAATTTGATATGACTTTCTAAAGAAACTTATTAAACCCAAGAAAACAAGAATATAGACGTTCTTTTCTATGTTGGGAAAATCAAGACTTGTCTACGATGTCAAAAAGTGATAACTAATCAATAGAGTTTTCTGGAAGGTGGTGATTATGCCAACAGGTATGAACAGGCCACTATCTAATGACCTGTTCTTTTAGGTAAAATAATCACCATGACCTACACTAAATTTCTCTACTTTTTACCTTCAAGACACTCTCACCTGATGGCTTGTTTATGGTATGATGGATGCTAATGGCTAAGCCTACATTTTCCTAATGTCCTTAGAGCACCAGAGGTAACATCAGTTCTTCCTCTGCTGGGTGACATGAGTGAATCTTTGAGTTTGCTCTAATTTTAAATGTGAGTAGTTAGAAAATGCTGCTCATGATGGTTTCATAGCGGATCGTGACTTACGAGTTGCAGGGTGTTCCAGTCGGAAACCATTGGCTGCTCACGCCAGAGACCTCACGCTTCACATTCCCATTTCTGACTTTTCCTGCCCCTGTTGTGTTGTGTGGCCATAACTACATCTACAGGGGCTGGTGGATCGTGTTGTGATTCCTCCAAGGAATTAGCTACTAGGTGTAGGTAGGCATACTGGCTTCAATCCTATTGCTGCTGTAACTGCACATTTAGTGCTTAAAACAATACAGATTTATTATTTGAAATAGATGTCACTCTGTTGAAACCATGATGTCAACAGGGCCACTGTCTTGGGAGGCCCTAGTGAAGTGTGCATTCCCTCACATGACCCATTTTCTAGAGCTGTGCTCTTCCCATTGTGTGGGTTATAGCTCCTTTTCCTTCAAAGTCAGCAAGGTACCATCTCATCCCTCTTGGCTTCCTTGCTACGTCACATCCTGTCACTTTGAGCTCTGCCTCCCTCTGTGAAGACACCCGTGATTACATTGGCCCCTCCTAGATGATCCAGAATAATCTCTATATTTTGAAGTCTTAATCCCATTTGCAAAGTCTCTGTTGTGTCTAAAGTAACATTCACAAATTCTGGGAATTGGGATGTGGGCATCAGTGGGAGCCATCATTCAGCCTACCAAGAAGGTTTGCTGTTCCTATTTGTTTTTATTAAACTGATAAACTCTTCATCTAAAATTATGAAAACAATTATTTATTTGACTTGAAGACCAAGGGTACACGATGCCAAATGGTAATGGCGTCTCTGAATACATGTCCCTTTCATGCCCCGCTGCTGAACACCTATTGTTCTATATAATGAAATTCTTTAAAATTAAATATTTTTATTACTATAGGAAAAATACAAGTAGGGAATGTATCATAAATATGTAAATATAGAATTTTGGCAAGTATGTATGTGTTTAGCATCCTAAAACTGTTAAACATTTTCCTTTTTACATTTTTTTAGAGTAGTTTCAGGTTCAAACTATGTTGAGAGGAGGGGCCCCTGGGTGGCTCAGTCACTTAAGCTTCTGACTTTGGCTCAGGTCATGATCTTGCAAGCCGTGGCTTCGAGCCCCACATCAGGCTCTGTGCTGATGGCTCAGGGCCTGGAACTTGCTTCAGATTCTGTGTCTCCCTTCCTTTCTGTCCCTCCCCTGCTCACACTCTGTCTCGCTCTGTCTCTCTCTCTCAAAAATAAACTTTAAAACAATCTTAAAATGTTTTATTGCTACAAAAATCAAAACAGTTTGAGAATATATGTAAGAATAGCCATTTGGTGCCAATCGGTTAATTCCTCTCCTTTCTTACCTATAACACCTCGACTTTAAGCCTCAGTTTCTTTTCCAGAAAATGAAGGAGAGGTTATAGAGTAGCCATGCATTTTAAGTATGTGTTCAAAACAGAGCAAATGGTAAATTGTTGGTGATAACTATTGTGTCTATTAATGGGATAACAACATACTGAAACTTTCATAGCCAGGAGCTTCTTAGTTTCAAACATAATGAGAATTTTGAGTAAGGGATAATAATGTAAAATTGTTTAGCCAGGGACCTACCCTTCCTCCTTTTTAAGCATGTGATTGAGTCCAATTGTACCATAAGGAAGATAACTATCAGCGATATTTTAATATTTGAAGTAATATTTAACTCAAATTATTTCTAAAGTATGTATATAGATATGTAGGCTCTTGAAATAATTAAATCAATTTTCATGAATATTTTTAGACTAAGATATTTATCTTAATTTAAATAATGTTGATTTCTATGTGTATTTGTTGAATGACATTTTCATTGAACTTATTATTATTTATTATTATCATTTCTACTATTACTATTATTTGAGAGACAGAAGGGAGTGCAGAGGGATAGTAAGAATCCCAAACAGGCTGCACACCCAATGCAGAGCCCAAAGTGGGGCTTCAACTCAGGACCGTGAGGTCATGACCTGAGCTGAAATCAAGAGTCAGAGACCTAACCAACTGAGCCACCCAGGCATCCCTCATCAACATTTTTAGATCAATGCTTTCTTAGTTAAGTTGTCAGTCTGCCAGGGATCTTGTAAACAAGAATAAAGGCAGCAAATTCCTTGTAATTTTTGGTAGGCTCCTTGGGGATAACATTTATTGATCTCTTTGATTCTGACTTACAGCTGCTGTAGTTTGTGTCTATCACTGAACGTAGACTGTATGTATTTGTTGTATAGAGACAGAAAGTGATTGTTCTGAATTGTAGCCCTTGAACTAGGGGAATCACAAAGTTGAGGTTATGATGGCACATTTTTTCTCCACTCTAATCTCTACCTCAGTTCCCACTTTTGGGACCCGGCATGTTTGACAGTGAAACCAAATATAGTAACTTTAACAGAACAGCATGTCTCCACTAGCCAACTGTTGCTGACATGTACACCAGTCATGAAAACAAACCCTGAGGCACATGTCTGGGTACTGGTAATAATCAGACTACAGACCCCAAAGGAGTATAATATCCCCCTATGGAAATTGGAGTCCTAATTACAGATGATTAATAAATCTTCATGTAGCTGACCCAAGGCAGACATAATTATAGAATAAAAATATATGTTCATTTTTGGAATCAAATAGAATGGATAAGATCATGATGTGGCTCATATCCTATGTGAGGAAAGAAATAACCTCTATCTATGGAATATAATTCTCTCATGAAGATGTTCTTCTTTTGTTTTCTTTTTTTTATTTAATGTTTTATTTATTTTTGAGAGAGAGAGAGAGAGTATGAGCAGGGGAGGGACAGAGAGAGAGAGGGAGACACAGAATCCAAAGACAGGCTCCAGGCTCTGAGCTGTCAGCACAGAGTCCAACATGGGGCTCGAGCCCACACAACACAAGATCATGACCTGAGCCGAAGTCGGACACCCAACCGACTGAGCCACCCAGGTGCCCCTCTTCATTTCTTTTCTTAATATGATGTCTTTTTGGAACAGTAGCAATATGCAATTCTAGCAGAAAGATTAGGGGAATCTAATAAATGTGAGTGGGATTAAACTGAAATTTGTGAATAGATTTTCTTGTATTTAAAAAAGATTAAAATGTATCTTAATAATCCTGTATATTTTGACAGATAACTAAGTCACATTGGAACATAGAGTTTTGGAGACAGATATTGATCTTTCAAAAAATATATGAAGATGATAAAGGAGATGAAGAGAAGAGGCACAAATCTATTTCTAGCCTGAAATCTGGTCAGCATTTTTCAAATAAAATGTCATTTTCTTTAATTGCATAGCCTGAAGGCCTTTTTAAGTTTAAAATATGGTGGCAGGGGAAAATTTTCCATTTATTTGGGGAAAAACAAAACATTTGTTTTGGGGACAATTCTGATGGCCAAATATATTTATTTTCTTACATTATATTTTTCTGGAATTAGAATATCATGATTAAAATGATACTGAGCAAGCTATACACTTTTGAATCCAGTTTTTGAAGGTTTTGAATTCCTACTCAGATGCTTACTCATAATTGATATCTCTGATGCGTTAGCTATTTCCTTCCATTAAATTCATTTTTAAAAGTTTACCTGTTTCTTATAAATTAAAATCATTGTTGGAAACGAATGGGAAGATGGAACCCCGTGTCCATCTTACTGTTGCAGAAGTTTGGCTCTGCTCTTCGTCAGTCGATAGGCATTTATTAAGCACCTCCAAAATGACATGTGCTATTCAAAGCCCAAGTGATAAGCCATGAACAAGACAACTCCTTTGTCTTACATTTTTATGAGAGGAGACAAATAACGCCCAGATAAGTGAATTACAGAAGATAAATATAAGACCTAATAAGTATTTGGAAAAACAACAACATAAAAGAACATGGTGGAGAAGGGCGTGGGTCGCACTGTGGTTATCGGGGTGACCTTGGAGTTCAAGAGGTAGCTGGGTCGAGATTTTGGATGCGCACAAGGGGTATTGAGGAGTTTGGGACTCAATCTCTTACAGGAAGGTTTTGGAGTGTTTTAAACAAGGGTGAGCAATGGTTTGACTTACACTTTTAAATGACCAAGTTTCCTCTGGCTGCTATGTCCAAGGATCTGATGTGGAAAATCAGGTGGTGAACAATGGCCATGAAACACTTGTACCAATGGAGACAGCAGCAAGAACTTGGTAGATAAATAGATGGTAGATAGTAGATCATAGATAGATCAAGAGATGTATAATAGATGGATAGTAGATAGATACATACATAGATAATAGATGGACAGATAGATAATAGATGGATGGATAGATAGATAGATAGAGAGCGAGATAGATGGATAGATGATAGATAGATAGATAGATAGATAGATAGAGAGCGAGATAGATGGATAGATGGATGGATGGAGGATGGATGGATGGATAGATAGATGGATAGATGGATGGGTGGATGGATAGATGAATGGATAGATAGATAGATAGATAGATAGATAGATAGATAGATAAGGCTGACACAACTAGAGGCTATTGGGAGAGAAGGGACTCAGGAATGACCCTAACCCTTCAACCTTAACAGCCTTAACATTAATAAGTCATGGCCCTTATTAATATCAAGAAGGTATGTGAGGGAAAGAATGAAGTAGGGAAGGGGTAGGGGAGTTAGGTCACAACTCTTTCTGTGTCATTTGAGATGGTACTGAGAATCCCAAGTGGAGAAGTTCCGTCAGGATTTGCTCATATGGCACAAATCTGAACCTCCGATGGGGGTCAGCTGAAAGGGTGAGCTCAGGAGAAAACAGAGTGTCAGAGGCTTTGCATCTGACTAAGATCCCCTAGGATAGAGAAGAGGTGCCTCTCTTGATGGCCCTGGAGACCTGACTGCAGGGCTCTGAGAGGCAGAGAGAAAATCACCTAGATCGATTAAAATAATTAGTGAATAAAAGTAATTGCATTTCCAAGTGTGGTAAATTTTGCTTTTCAGCATAAATTCATTACTTAAATATATACTGCAAATATGTATCACGTTTACATATTTATGATAAACTTAAGCTTTATTTCCAGCTCTCAGGCAGAGAAAGTGGGAGGCGTTAGAGCATCCCGACTGTCAGAAAGTTTTAATAAATCAGTGCCTTCGGGGGTGATAAAAGTTGAATTCAAACCATGAAGCAAGGACACGTCAGTGTGCTCTAAGCTGTCTCCTCGTCCTGCTGCCCCACACATTCCTGTGACCATTTTCAACCCAACTTCGGACTGGAGAAGGAATGAGAAAGAAAAGGGAGCAGAGGGAGAAGACCCAGTGATGTGTGTGTGTGTGTGTGTGTGTGTGTGTGTGTGTGTGTGTGTGTGCTTCAGGGCCCGCACAGCCGGTGAACTTCCAGCAAACTTCACATTAAACAGGTTAGAAGAATCTGAGGGAGGCAAGGAGGAGGAGAATGTGCATGGAGAGAAGGAGACTGGGGTCAGGTGCTGGGAGACGTGAGGGAGCGTTTGAGCTGTTATTTAGATGATATAATTATTAGAAGAAAAATTAGGATGAAGCATCCCTTCTATTTCCAGGTTTTCTTGATGGAATATCATGTTCTTTGGCTTTGAGCTAACCTACCAATGATAGTTTTATTAACCACAAAGCGCAAGCATTTGAAATATCAGTGTTTCAGAGAGAAATCTGCCAGTTTTTAATTTCCATTTTGTTTTAATATTTCCTGAGGGTAACATTTTGTGGATTTCTGGATGTAATAGCCATGAAATGGAAGCAGCCCAAGGGTCCATTGATGGATGAATGAATAAAGAAGATGTGGTGTATATATACAATGGAGTATTACTCAGCCATAGAAAAGAATGTGATCTTTCTATTTGCAATGACTTGGTTGGATTTAGAGAGTATTATGCTAAGTGAAACGAGTCAGTCAGAGAAAGACAAATACCATATATTTTCACTCATGTGTGGAGTTTAAGAAATAAATGAATAAAGAAAAGAGACAAACCAGGAAACAGACTCTTAATTACAGCGAACAAACTGATGCTTAAAGGGAGGGGAGGGAGGGTGGGGAGGTCCAGAGGGGAGGTTGGAAATAGGTGGAGGTGGGTGAAGTAGGATTAGGAGCCCATTTACCATGATGAGGACTGAGTAATGTATAGAATTGTTGAATCACTACATTGTGCTCCTGAAGCAAATATAACACTCTATGCTATTTATACTGGAATTTAAAAACAACTGAAAAAACAAAAATAATAATAAAAAGAAAGCAGTCAGGGAGAAATGACCCTAATAAGTGAGAAGGAATATTAATGACTTTGGCATTAAAAAAGTCATTATAAATTAAAAGAAATATTTAATTACAGAAGTAGGCACAGTATTTATAAACATGTGGCACAATACTGCAAAATGATCAAACATTCCTGAATAGACTTTTAACATTATAGCTAGCGTATATGTTTTATGATTCTTTATTAAAATTTTAAGTGAAATTTCCTGTAGTTTAGTGCTGTGACTGCTGTTCTTTCTCTTGGCCTCTCTTACCTAATTCAAATATGCTCAAAATTATGTTGGTGGTCTCTACTAAAGTTTTCATGTCTTACAAATCAACAACATATAGTATACATGTCTCAGGCGCTTGTAGGATTTTCAACATCAGAATAGAGCAAAATGTTACCTCCGGAAATATGGTGCCTGCTTGCCACCTAGTGGTGACAGTGGGAACATGTGAGGATTTCAGAACAACCCAGAAGAAAGCAATGAATTCAGTGAAATATGAAGTTCACTAATTAGCTTTAAATAATATAGTAAGTTATAGATGTTATGTGAAAACTACTATGTTACTACTTAAAAGATGAAAGATAAAATATATTTTTAAAGATATTATTTGGTATTTTTTCATGAAAAATTAAAAGATTTTACAATTTTTTCAGTTACAAAAACAATTCTGTATGTGTATGCATATATACACTAGGTGTGTGTATGTATGTATATATATATTACATATTATTTATAATTAAAGCTAAATGTAACTTGTGGCTATCTTAGAAATAATCATTGTCAACATTTTGGCTCCTTTCCAGTAAAATTTTCCATATGTATCTTTGTGTGTGAGGCTTTATAATTTACAAGGATCTATATCCTCATTTCAGCCCTGATTTTATATCTTTTTAGTTTCTCCTACTATTCTCTATTCTGTTCAGAAGCAAGAAGTCCATCACTATAACTTTTGAACACTGGGGCAGGATTTCCTCAAGGTTGCTTTTGTTCTTGCTTGTGTATCAAGTGGTAAACTAAAGGAATTAGGGTCCGTTGGATGAAATAAAATTAAACAGGCTCCATGGCACAAAGCTCTGTGAAGAGGGCTCCCCAGAAGCTGATACATGGAAACTCACGGTACTTCTTAATGTTACTACTAATCCACAGTACATTTCTTCCTGCTAGAGCAAAATGTTGCATGAAATTCTGTGTTTCCAAGAATTTATCATGAAATATTTAGATAAATGTTCACTGATGCTATTTGAAATTGAAATTTTGAAACTGGGTTTAAGGGACTCACAGATACTCTTAAATTCTGCATCTGTGTGTTGTGTTTCTCTGTTCTGAAATCGTGTCACTCAATTATAGGACCACCTTGTCACTTATGTCCAACCCTCAGTTTAGGAGATCACTAAACACTTCAAAAAACATGCCTTCATTTTATAATGGGACCAAAACACCAAGATCTGTCCTGCACACTCTCTTGTCTTGGCCTTCCAAGATGGAGCCTGGATATCTCTCTTTCCAATTTGGAATTAGAAAATGCATATTATCTTCATGGTCTTGTTTTCCTGTAACCATCTCATCCATCAAAGCCTTCTTCCTGTAAAGTAGTACAAACTCTTGTTAAAATCTGCATCTGGCATTTTATTTAATACGCATACAATTTATTTTCAGTTTCTTTTCAAGAATTAAACTTCACTGGGCATGGGTAAAACAAAGGAATATACACCCCGAGATCTAATACTAACTTAGCAAGTCTCAGTTTCAGGAAAGTCCTGAACATATCTTAGAAAAGTGTCTCATAAACTTGAAAAAATGGGGGGCCTGGTGGGTGGCTGAGTTGGCTGAGTGTCCACTCTTCATTTAGGGTCATGATCTCACGCTTTCATGAGTTCAAGCCCCGCCTTGGGCTCTGCACTGAGAATGTGAAACCTGCTTAGATTCTCTGTCTCCCTCTCTTCCTTCTCTTCCCATGCTTGCTCTCTCTCTCTCTCTCTCTCTCTCTCTCTCTCTCTCTCTCTCTCTCCATATAAATACATAAACTGAAAAACAAAAAAGAAAGGTGTCTTTATTGTGCAGTTGCCTATAAACGGTGGAGACTTTTCATAGACTTACTTTTTCCCCCTTTTTATATGTAAATATTACAGCAACATAGAATCAAAGAGCTTGGAGCTTCAGGTTTGTGGTATGTTAGTGACTTTGTTTTTCCATTTAAATACATTACTGAATTCATATAATTGCTTTTGAGAGAGAAAGGGGAAAGACACCTTCATCTCTGCAGGTTGTGAAGTTCATTATTTGAATTACTATCCTTATGTTACTTAACGTAATATTAGAAATTAGTTGAAGCCCCATTTTGACTTATGGGGGGTGTCCACGGAGCACTCGGAATGGGGTGTTTGTACATGAATGATGGATGTTGGAGAAGATACTAGCCTGGAGAAAGATATGCTAGGGAAACTGCGAAGAGAAATGCTCCCCAGACACTCTGAGTGAGTGATGGTTCCTGACGCACTACTTTATTTCCAAGTCTCTCACAAGTGGGTGTGAGCCGGGCTGGCACCACGCTGGCACCAACGGCCATGGCAGTCAGGGTCCATGTGCTCTGCCCAGTCGGGTCCCAGGAGGAGCCGATTGTTACATATTTTAAATATTACCCCTACATGTAATAGCTTATAGATCTGTGTGCTACCACCCATTTAATTAAATTCTTTCTCTTACGACGTTGTATTCAGTAAAGAACAGCTATGCTTCTTTTGTTACACAAGGTAAACACGTCTGGGTACATCTCCTCTGTCCAGACTCTATTTAGTGCATGCTATTAGATATGAAATCTGACCTCCATTCTTTCCAGCCTGCATTCTCATTTGGTGTTGACGAGAGATCCGTGAATGACTGTCCTCACGATGTTCTTAACATTCTATGTTTTGTTCGTTGATTTAAATTTGTTTTAATGTTTTATTTATTTTTGAGACAGAGAGATGCAGAGCCTGAGTGGGGAGGGGCAGAGAGAGAGGGAGACACAGACTCCGAAGCAGGCTCCAGGCTCTGAGCTGTCAGCGCAGAGCCCCACGCAGGGCTCGAAGCCAAGAACGTGAGATCATGACCTGAGCCGAAGTCGGAGGCTTAACCGACTGAGCCACCCAGGTGCCCCATGTTCGTTGATTTAATTTTGGGTAATTACCATCGCAATTCAAGAACAGCTAACGTGTTTATTCTATACCGTTGGACAACAGCGGTTACAGTTTTTAAAGATTGGTCACATTTAGATCTCCCAGCTGTGTGGGGTAGTTAAGATTTGTGCCCCTTCCCAAGTAGATGTAACTGAAACGGGGGGGGGGTTGGTAAGGCACATTTGCTCGAGTTCACACACCGCGGAAATGATGGATCTGGGTTTCAGTCTCAGACATTGTGAACCCACGGCCGAAGTGCGATGCTCACCTTCCGGAGGGGCTCACACTTACAGCTCTAGTGCTTGCACACCCATAAGTGGCACTACCCTAAGTTCTGTGCATTGTTAAATCACTTAGCTAAGTATTATACTTATCCCGATTTTACAGATGTGATAACTGAGTCTTTCCTTAGGGATCATCACTCTTTGCATCCAAGACCCAGCTCTGCCCACAGTAGTATTGTCAGGACTCTTCCATCCCAAGATGAAATGTCTGCAGAACACATGCAAAGCTTCATCTAACGTGCAGTCTCCTACAGAGCCTTGTCCGAATATGTCTGTTTTGGGGCAGGAGGGAGGAGGGAACAGTGAGATAAGACTCATTTTTCAGTGTTAGAATATCCATTCTATGTTACCTGAGTGATTTAAACCAAGAGCAACATTCACGACGTTCTTTTGGCTGACGAGACTATTTCACTACTTTCAGTTTCTGTCTTTTACTTTTCTTACGAAGAAATACTCAGCATAGCATCTGGGTAATCAAATGGTGGCGTTCCCTAAACCCTTCCACCGAAGTGAGTTGGAAAGACCTGCGGTCATCATATCGAAGTGCACTTTAAAAGTCGTTCCGAGACAAAAAGCCATGAAAATAGTTCCTTCCGTGTCATTTTGCAAAGCCAATATGAAGCTGAGTTTGCTGTTCTGATAACAACAGAAAACCTCCTTCCAGAAATAAGTAGACTCTCTTGATCACGGGACACACATGTGTGAGATAACGTGAGCATCGTTTCCTTGGCTGCCACGTTTGTGTGAGGAAATCCTATCCTTCAGTTGAGCTTCTTCCAGATAATTTTAGGAAAGAAGGAAGTTGGTTTTGAAGAGGCAAGAGCTTTTGACAATGTACATTGAAGTTTGAAGCAGAACAAGTCCTCTGCTCACTGGGAGAATGTGTCTTAGTCAGCATCCGTAGGAGAGCCAAGGCAGGGATGCTGAGATACAGTCTCTGAAAACATTGCCTATCAGAGCGCACTGGAAGACCGTACAAGGCGTGGATGGTTAGCTCTCCACTAGTCGATGCACCTGTTGCCCCCTTCCTCCTTCTGGGATACTCAGGTAGCACCCCGGCTGGAGTTAACCTTTTGCTCAGGAATACTAATCAATTAAACCTATCTGTTGACTATTTCCCATAAACCTAGAAACGTTAAACCATATAAAAGATTAAAAATGAAAAATTTTCAAAGGCATTGCCCTTCATCTAACATGTGGGGAAAGATGATAAGCATATGCTAAATGCTAGGCACTGTTTAAAATCATAAGTATAATAGGATTTAAGAAAAAGATAATTTTCTTGGTAGCTTGGAATAATATTTCAAAACTGTAGAGATAATATAGTACAGATATGATTTGGGTAACGGAATGGAGAAAGGATAGTCCAGGACAGAGAGAGAGAGAGAGAGAAGGAGCCATGTTTGGCCATGGAGCCGCAGACAACAGGAGTGTGCTGAGGGTCATGGGAAATAAGGTTGGTATCCAGATGTGTCCAGGCATCTTGAAAACACAATAAGAACGTACCTTACTCGGGAGGCAGGAAGGTTCCATTTTATCTTTAAAGCAGGACATAGAAATAAGAAATAAGAATCTTTAATGAACCATTGCATATCTGCATTTATCTTTTTAAGCTAACTTACTTAGTTTGAGCGAGGAGGGAGGGGCCAGGTGGGAGGGAAAGAATCCCAAACAGGCTCTGCACTGGCAGTGCGGAGCCGGACTCAGAGCTCGAACTCACCAACTGTCAAATCATGACCTGAGCTGAAACAGTCAGATGCTTAACTGACTGAGCCACCCAGGCACCCCGCAAATCTGTATTTATATGAGAGAATATTCAGACATATGCTAGCAAGAAGACTCAGAAGCCACTATCTTTTATTTTTGCTGTTGTCTATGAAACAAAATTTTTGTTCGAGGAGTACAAGTTGTGATGCATTTGTTTCTTAGCCACCGCAAGATTGGCTTTTTTTTATCTTTGTTGTTTGCACAGCAATCCTGTAAATACTGACAAAATTAAGAAAGAAAAGATGGACTAGTACCTGCAATAATAATTAAAAAGCGAGATGATCCCAGTTAACTGGCACCTTTGCCTTATCATTGGATGTAAGGAAGTGTGTCAGGAATGTGACTTACTGGCAGTCCTGGCTTACCTGTCACATTACCAGTTAAATCGCCAGTATTTAATGATAACTGATACCGGCACATGGATTTGTAGTTTATAAAACACGTTCACGTCTACGGAACAGCTGAACTAAAACCAAAATCACGTGTGGAGAATTTGGAGCTCACGTTGTGGTGCTCTTACCAGGATTCTATTGCACTTTGTTCAATTACAGAATGCAGAGTCACTTTTATTCACATACTTAAAATTGCCAAAGCTAATGCCTCCTACTTAACAGTAATTGGAGTAATTTTTCCAACTCATCCTGGAAGGGCAGTAGGTATTTACGCTCTCTTAAAAGTATTCTTTACTTGATGGATAACTTTGTTTTCTTTTTTTAAGTTTATTTATTTATTTTGAGAGTAGTGGAGGGGCAGAGAGAGAGAGAGGGAGAGAGAAAATCCCAAGCAGGCTCTGCACTGACAGCGCAGAACCCGACATGGGGCTCGAACTCACGAAGAACCATGAGAGGATGACCTGAGCCAACATCAAAAGCGGGATGCTCAACCAACTGAGTCACCCGGGCGCCCCGATAACTATATTTTCAGAACCACCGCAGTCTCTTAGGACGTGCAAATTTTTTATGGTTTTTTTTTTTTTTTTTTTACTAAAGCATTTTGCAGCCACTCCATTTGCAGAAAACTCCCTTGTTCTGTGTACACAATTTGACAACATTCATTATCTGCTTAACAGACCATATCTGCTCTGCAAGAGCCATTATGGTTGACTGAAGAAATTTAAATTTAGCTCCTCACTAAAGAGCAGATTTTTGCAATAATATATCAGATCATTAAGGTTTATATTGTAAAAGGCTCATGTGATGTTTAACAAATCACTAGCCTGTATTAATCATGACACTTTCTTTTCAAATTGACTACTACGTATTTTCTACCTTTTAATGCATTTTTTCCCCAAAAGGACTATTGCACCTTTTTAAATCTTTAGCCAGACGTTAAGACCATGAAGTCAAACCCAAGCCAAGGAAAGAAGGAACCGTTCTTCTGGGAAGCAGGGAAGGAGAAGGATGTAGAGAACCAGAAGAAATCACTTTGCTTGAGTTAGCTGTATCTTTCCCATGTGTCTGATTTTCAAGATTTGAGTGGTTTGTAGTTTGTTTTTTGGTTTGTTCTTGTTTTGGTTAGGATTTCTCTCGAGGTATTAAAATATACTAAGTTGCCTTATGCAAATTATTTGCCTGACACTTTTGGTGAATATAGCAAATGAACTTAAAAAAGGTAATTTTCTAAAATACCTGTTGATGTATAGTCTTGAATGTGAAAAAGCCATTAAACCATGACTGTGGCATTTAGACAGTACTGATCATTATAAATCTTTACTGATTGGTTTTGTAACAACTGAAAATTATTTGTTTTGTATCTAATATGCTTTTCTAGGATACTCATCCTTATTTATTTATTTATTTATTTTATTATGTCTTTTTTTTTCTTTTGAGAGAGAGAAGAGAGTGAGTGGGGGAGGGGCAGAGAGAGAGGGAGACACAGAATCTGAAGCAGGCTCCAGGCTCTGAGCTGTTAGCACAGAGCCCAACACAGGGCTTGAACCCTCAGACTAAGAGATCATGACCTGAGCCGAAGTCGGCTGCTTAACCAACTTAGCCACCCAGGTGCCCCTAGGATCCTCATCCTTAAAAGGATCTTAAAACAATTACTGGACAAAAGAAAATGAAACACTAAAGTTACATTTTATAAGATATGTGGGATTATTATGAACTTAAAAACAAAAGTTGACTTGAAAGCACAGTCAGTGAACTATAATTCCTAATGCATTATTACTCTAGAGACTGATTGTTCTAAATACTCTATTACTCTGATAGAGAAAGAAATGTATTTTCCTTATATTGAAGTCCTATCTAATGTTATACTTTGCTACATTAAACTTGTATTATTTCTCATATCTTTGTATTATATACTTTCTGGGCATTCTTACTTTACCTCTCAGCACCCAAAATGAGCATCGTAATCTGGAGATCATGCACCACTGTACATAAAGCTATGAGAATGTGTGAAATACATGAAAGTAGGTTAATTTCATCACCATGTACATGGTGATGGGAATAATGTATTTTTTCCTATGTTGTTCAGTATAAATTTTCTCTTGTTCTGAATTTCTATGACATTCTTTGTCTTGTTCATATGCCGAAATAATGCAATAGAGATTTAATATATACTTTCTTCATTAGTATTTTGTAAGCATAGACTTCACAAAATTATTTCAGTATTAATTAAATTAATTAAGACATTTTGCATAGTACAACTACATTTGTACATACAGAATTCCAATGTGAATCATAACATTCTGCATGCAGTAGGCACTTAATTTTTGTCAAATGAATGAACCAAGTAAAAAAAGAAGAATTCATGTAGATAATGTGCTTCATTGTTATGACAAAAACCCTCCTGCACTGGTTTTATAAGCTAATAAGCACATGTGGGGAAGTGCCAGCTCTGTTCCCAACACATGAAATAATGGCCATGATGAAAGCACCTGAGAACAGAATGCCAGTGTTGGATCATTTATCTCAATTTGATGGCAAACCATCATCCTCATCTTTTTGTTTTTAGATTTGTATTCTGAGTGGTTGACTACTGAATCACAGTTGTAACTTTTTTCCTTGTTTTTCTTTTCCTTCTTATTTTTAGCTCCCTGTGAAGGCAATACATTCTTCTGTCATAGTAACATGTGTATTAACAATACACTGGTCTGCAATGGCCTCCAGAACTGTGTGTATCCTTGGGACGAAAATCATTGTAAAGGTAATGATCGGTTCCTAAAATTTGCAAAATTCCCCTGCCTGTCGAGTGGGAAGAAGTATATTACAATGTTTGGTTGTATCAGACTTAAAAATGGGCTGTCTGTGGACTGTTTCAAGCTTCGTGTATATTTGATCATTCATTTGTAAACCTTACTCTTTGCTTACTCATCAGAAGTTTCCACATTCATTAATGCATAGTAGAGTATCCTTAATACATGTATGCTCATTAAAGGCATCTTAGTAGAGCCTGTGGGGCCATGGGGAGGACAGGAAGCATCTAGTGTGTGTATTTTTCCTATCAGACCTGGTGCCCTTCATCTCTGCCTGCACCTCTCCCTTCTTCCAATATCTTCATCGGATAGTGTGCACATACGCTAGAAGTCAAGTGCGTTAAAGGAACATTGGTGTTTTCAGGTATTCCCAGCCACTTAGCTCGACTTCCAATTTTGCTACCAAAATGCTTTTCTTCCTTTCCAATGAAAATACCGTGCAGTCCCCCAACTCCCCTCTCTAGCCCATGGACAAAGATCTGCTTATGTAGATAGCAATCCTCAGCTTGGTTATGAACGTTGCGTGTTTTAATTAAGTTGAAAATGCCAGGTATATTCTTTTATTCACATTCAATATTAACAGATTTGCAAAGATAAAGGAATAGGCAATTAGCTCTCTCACGTTCAAAGTCCAGTATTATCATTAAACCGTCTTGTGTGGACAGAAGCACACAGCATCACCACCGTAGCCATGGTTGACACAGTTCATGAGACAGGCAAACCCAGCCTCAATTACTTTGATGGTAGGAGTAGATGATTATTCATGGAGGCACTTCTGAATGGATGGATAGGAAATTAAGTGATTTGTTCAGCAGAATCTTAAATCGGCATTATTAATGACTGGTAGTCATAAGCTTTGATTGGTTCCCACATGTCTAAGGACTATCTTACATGAGAGCAGATGGAAGGGAATGTGAATGGATATGCGTTATGAGCCTTCAAGTTCATCTTCTCCAGGTGCCAAAACCACTAGTTTGATTTCTAATTCTTTCTCTTTTGAGAGGGGAACACACTTTACAGGTTCCATTGTTGTTACAGGATCATCTCAGTGACACAGCTCCAGACCACCACTATGAAGCAATCTAAACATTTTTTTGGTTTACTAGTGCATATGAAAGTTGTTTGCACTATTCTGTAATCCATTAAGTGTGCAAAAGCGGTATATCTGTAAAAACAATGTCCATACCTTAATATTAAAAATACTTTATTGCTAAACAGTGCTAGCCAACATCAATCCTTTCAGCAAGTCAAAATCTCTGGTCACAGATCACCATAACAAATAGAATAATAATGAAAAAGTTTGGAATTTCGGATGAACTATCAAAATGTGACATAGGCACAAAGTGAGCAAATGCTATTGAGAAAACTGTGCTGATAGGCTCAATGCAGGGTTGCCACAGACCTTCAGTTTAAAAAAAAACCAACACAATATCTGTGAAGGATGATATGATGAAGTGTAATAAAATGCAGTATGCCTGTAATTTACTGGAGTTCATTTCATGGACTAACATACGGTATGTTCTAAATAATGTCCCCTGTGCCCTGGACAAGGATGCATTTTGCCACCGTTAGGTGGATTGTTCTTTAGATGTAGGTTTATGGCATTGTTCAAGTCTTCCATTTCTGTTCTTATTTCCTACTGTGTTTTATTTATTTTTCGAAAAGTCTCTGACGATTATGGTTGGACTGCTTACTTCTGTAAGCTTTCATTTTATGTATTTTTGAGTTTAGTTGTTGGATCCATATGTGTTTAAAATTGTACTTTTCTGTTGGATTGACCCTTTTATCAATCATTATAAAATGATCTTGCTATTTTTAATAACTTTTTGCTTTAAGGTATTCTGTCTGTTAGGCACATCCACTCTAGATCTCTTATAAATACATTGTATTGCAACCTTTTCCATCCTTTTGATTTCAGTCCATCTATGTCTTTGAATATAAAGTATGTCTCCTATAGACGGGGTATAATAGCATCTCATTTTTGATCCATTCTGACAATACCTGTCTTTCCACTGGATTGTTTAACTGACTCATTTAAAGCTGGTGTTGGTACATGGTTGGATTGACATCAGCCATTTTACCTTCTGTCCCTTTCTGTGTCCCATTAGTTTTTGTTCCTCTTTTCTTCTTTATTGGTCTCTTCTATCCTGAGTGAATATATTCCAGTGTAACATTTGAATTCCTTTGGTGATTTTTAATGTATTTATGGAGATATTTTCTTAGTGGTTATTTTAGGGGTTACAACATACAGCCTAACTTCTCACAATATAGTTCAAGTTTATACTAATTTAATCCTTGTGATATTATCTTTATATAGCTCTGTTCTCTCTTCCTTTTTACCTATTAGAGTTGTACATATTATTTTTATGTATGTTACAAATCAAAGAATCCATCACTGTTACTACTTTGTATATATTTTAGAGCAAATATGTATTCATATAATTCATTATATAACCCTTCCTTACCACTTCTGATTCTTTTCCTTTGTTTTTTGTGAATTCACATTACCATCTGGTAACACTTCCTTATTCTAGGACAGTTTTGCTCCTACTAAACTCACTTGTACTATTAATACCGAATATATTACAAGTTAAAGGCCCAATAGTATTTTATACATATGATAATACTTTTAAAAGTTAAAGGATGAAGGCAGAATATATATTCATCTATCCTGTCCTTGGTAGTCACGTATATGATTGCCTTTATTGGCAATATTTATTTGCCTGTTTAATTCACTCTCCACTTGCTTTTCTCATGTGGGTTTGAATTACTGTCTGGATTCACTTGGTTTCAACCCCAAGAATTTTCTTTAATATTTCCTTTAAGGCAGTTCTTTCAGCAATAAATTATGCTTATTTCTGTTTACCTGGAGATGTCTATTTTCATCTCTATTTTTGAACGTTAGTCATGCTGGATATTAAATTTGTTCAACAGTTTTTGTTTTGTTTTGTTTTGCTTTGCTTTTTGCCTGCAGCATTTTAAATATGTCAACCCTCTGCTTTCTAGCCTCCGAAATTTCTGATGATGAGTCACCTGTTACTCTGACCGGGATTTCTTTCTGTGTGATGAGTTATGTCCCCCTTGCTGCTTTCAAGATTCTCTGTTTCAACATATTTAATCTTATACGTCAGAGTGGGGGTATCATTTCATTTATCTTGCTTGGAATTTGTTGAAATCCTTGAATGTGGATTTGTTTATCAAATTCGGGAAGTTCTCACCCTTTAGGTATCTGACTATAGACCTGTTACTTTCTTTCTCTCCTACTTTACAATCATCCCATGACGTTAATGCCATTGAGGGTTTGCCTCATTTTTCTGAGGCCCTGCTCACTTTCCTACAGCCATTTTTCTCCGTCTCTTCCGATTGCATAATATTCCTTCATCTATCTGCCGGTTTGCTGGTCTTTTCCTCCTCCAGCTGAAATGTGCTGCTGAGTCACTCAAATGAAGTTTGGACCGCGACCATGCTGCTCAACTCTAGATTTTTCACATTTTTCCTTTTTATAATTTCTGGATTTTTTAAATTTTTTAATGTTTATTTATTTTCAAGAAAGAGAGAGAGAGAGAGACAGAGAGTGAGCAGGAAAATGGGGCAGAGAGAGGTAGACACAGAATCTGAAGCAGGTTCCAGGCTCTGGCCTGTCAGCAAAGAGCCTGACACAGGGCTCGAACTCACAAACCACAACTTCATGACCTGAGCCAAAGTCAGATGCTCAACCGACTGAGCCACCCAAGCATCCCTGATAATTTCTGTTTCTTCATTGCTCTTCTTCATATGATGAGGCTTTATCCTCATATTTTTCTTTATCCTCTTTAACCATTGTTTCCTTTAGTTCCTCCAACATATTTTATAACAGCTGCTTTGCAATCATTGTCTTGATGTCTGCCAACTCTGTCTGGCCCTTTCTAAGGCTTTTTTATCCCCATGTATGAATTACATTTTTCTGTTTCTTTACATGCCTTGTGATATTTTGTTGAAAACTTCATGTTAGGGGTGCTGGGGTGGCTTAGTGGGTTAAGCGTCTGACCTCAGCTCAGGTCATGATCTCACAGTTTGTGGGTTCGAGCCCTGTGTCAGGGTCTGTGCTGATGTCAGCTCAGAGCCTGGAGTCTGCTTCAGATTCTGTGTCTCCCTCTCTTTCCGCTGCTCTCCCACTTACTCTCTCTCTCTCTCTCTCTCTCTCTCTTTCTTAAAAATAATTAAACACTGATTGAAGCACTGGGTGTTATATGGAAACCAATTTGACAATAAACTATTTAAAAATGTTAAGTCACCACAAAAAAATGATTAAACATTAAAAACATAAAAGAAATAAAAGAAAAGAAAAAAGAAAACTTCATGTTAAATAATGTACTGTACAATTCTGGACCCTGATTCCTCCCTCCCCTGACTGCTGCCACTGTTTTCTTGTTTACGTGTTTGTCGCGTAGACTTGGCCGGCCTATTTTAGTGATGTGTGTCCCTGAACTGCTGCATGGAGACCATGCTGCAGTCTTAGACAGTCGTGGTGTCTTAGGCGGCACATGGTCCCTGTGCTGTCTATGTACCTTGTTGGGGTCACACCCAACGCTCAGGGTCAGTCCCTGAGCGCCAAGGGATTGCTCTGTGACTTTGGACAGTTCCCAGGAGTATCCATTGTTCTGAGGCCTGATCCAATTCAATTCTATTCGTGGAGTTGGTCTTTGAGTTTAGCCTTTACGATTCATTCTAAATCATCAGTTATTTTCCTGACATTTTCTGTTAAACATCGGCCTGTTCTCGGGTCTGGCCGGCTGCTACTGGAGGGCTTGAGAGTGTCCTCTTAACTGCTCACCAGAAAATGTCTCCTGTCTTTGAGATCCTTAGGCTTGAACTTCTCCACGCTGTTCCAAAAATATGTAACTTTCTTGGGGGAAAGCGATGATGCTCTCTGTTCTTGACCTACCTCTCTTAGTGGGCAAGAAGTCTGCATTACTGCTCTGAGCGATGAAGGGAGGCGGGGGCAGTGACCCACTTTTCTTGGAGTCGCCGCCCTTCTTTATGAATAGGGACTGCATGGGGGAGGGGGGTACCCTCTGGTCTCTCAGCTTGCCTCTCCAGGCCGACAGATTCTATGAGCGAGCTTGGGCAAGTGTGATCAGAGAGGAGCATTCTCAGCCTGCTGCCCCTGCTGGGGGCCTTCCGTCCTACCAACAGGGGCTGCTAACTCAGCCTCTCCTGCCTGGGATAGAGTACCTGCACTTTGCCTTCAGGGGGGTGGCGAGAAATGCTAGTGGCTTGCTTCTTCCAGGGAGGTCCCGTAGCTCTAGAAGGGAGGGTCTGTGCTGTTGTCTGAACCCTCCCCAAATAAGTGTCCATCGTGGTGAATTGGGGTGCGGTTGGGAGAAATGAGTTTAAAGGCCAGACTCTCGCTGTTCTTAATGAAACTTAGTAAATTTTCTTGAATAGATGGACTTCCCTTTGCTGTCTCCATTAGGATAATTTCCAGAAACTATCCATCTATCACCTATCTATCTACCCATCATCTATCTATCTACCTATCTATATTTAAATCGCTTTTACCAGTTATGTTTGTTTCACTGGGGGAAAAGCCCACAGAAGACATCATGCACCCTTCCGGAAGTGTCTGTCATGACATTTAATTACCTTTTGGTGTCAGCCTAGTGTTGTTATTTTGAGTTCAATTATCCATGTCAAGAATACATTCGAAATAATATGGATAAGTTTGTGTGCCCACTAGTGGAACAGTTTGGGATGTTTCCTTACACCAATGAGAAGGAAAATAAGTAATTTACTGTCTTTAACATTACTAATCCATTCCCAAATGTCACACTAAGGGCCTTCTAAGACCTTCTCCACACCTACATTTATGTTGAAGATAGGGATGCTGGGCAGTGGGAGGTCAGTCTCTAAGGCGGAAGACAGGGCCCTTATGAAAAGTGAAGCCTTGTGTTTATTTCTAAAGACTTGTTCGCATCGCTTTAAGCCTGTAAGAGTTCCATGCTGCACTTCTTATTAAAGTTCTCCCTATGCGCTTTGACTACCATATTAATACGCGGTGGATTGTTTCTTGTTTTGTTTGTTGTTTTCACTCTCCCCAACCTGTAGAGAAGAGAAAAACCAGCCTGCTGGACCAGCTCACCAACACCAGTGGGACTGTCATTGGCGTGACTTCCTGCATTGTGATCATCCTTATTATCATTTCTGTCATTGTGCAGATCAAACAGCCTCGTAAAAAATATGTCCAAAGGAAAGCGGACTTTGACCAGACAGTTTTCCAGGAGGTGTTTGAGCCTCCCCATTATGAGTTATGCACTCTGAGAGGGACAGGAGCTACCGCTGACTTTGCAGATGTGGCAGACGACTTTGAGAACTACCACAAACTGCGGAGATCCTCTTCCAAATGCGTCCATGACCACCACTGTGGGTCCCAAGTGTCCAGTACAAAGGGCAGCCGCAGTAACCTCAGCACAAGAGATGCCTCTGTCTTGACAGAGATGCCCCCCCAGCCCATCAAACCCCTCATCCCACCCACGAACAGAAGAAACATCCTAGTCATGAAACACACCTACTCACAGGATGCCGCGGATGCCTGTGACATCGACGAGATCGAGGAGGTGCCCACGACGAGCCACAGGCTGTCCCGACACGACAAAGCTGTGCAGCGGTCAGTATCCGTAGATTTTTTGATGACAACTATAACCTGAGGACCGAAATGCCTCCAAGAGTATTGTGGTCTAGCTGGTCCGCATATTTCACTTTCTCTTTTTATTAAGGATTCAAACCGTAGTATCTTGATTTTTCTCCTCTACTTTTCCCTTTCCAGTGCTATTCATATCCTTCCTAAACCGTGTTGATGTACATACGTGTCTGTGTGTAAGCACACACAGACCAAAGATGTTTCACTTATTTCCACACATACCTGCATCTATTTCTACACAGATTATGGTTTAGTTTCGATCATAAATACATCCTGCTAATTTGCTTCCACATAGTCATAATTGTGGCTCTCATCAACATTTAACATATTTTCAGATATGAAATAATATGTGGAAGTAATTGCCTTACCAAGATGGTTAAGCCATCTTGTTGAATAATTTTAATGTAAAAAAGTATTTTGCAATATAACGTATTTTATTTTTTGTATGAAAATGAAAATACTGATATCCCTTTTTTCTACACATCACATAATACTTTCGTTACAAATTGCACAGAATAGTGTGGTATGCTAAAATACAAAACATTTCTATCTAAATGTAGGAAAAAATAGTAACATTTGATTCATTTTCCTTTTAACAGAAAGGTACTATTATCTGTATTGAATTATTAGCCATAAAAACAGTAAAAATTTTGAGGAAAAAATTAATTTAGAAAAAAAATCTATTTTAAATCCCCCAGTCCAAAATACATGTTTTATTTTGCATGTTTATTTTCATTTGGTTTGTTTTATAAATGTACATACTTTCTCAATTCTTTATTCACCCTCAAAACCTTAGTTGATTTAATATTTTTGCATGCTGATGGAAAAAAAATTATTTCCACAGTTTTATGAATTTTTAGGAATGCTTTTAACTAAATATTTGTATGAATATTTATTTTTTGCACAAATATGACTTTGTTGAATGAAATAGCCGTAACATTCCAGGTTCTGCCTCATTGGGTCTCTAAGCAAACACGAATCTGAATACAACACAACTAGGGTCTAAAAGAAAATTCAAGGTAAGCAAACGCCCTTGGTTCTTTCTCCCACCTTGTATTCTGTTTTGTTTTGTTTTGTTGCAGTTGTCTTGTTGATTTTTTAGGGATTGTGCTCTTTATTCATAATTTTCGAGATGTATGTTTCACAATATTTCGTAACCAGAAATTTACTGGGCTCAATGCTGATGGAGTGGTGACTTTTCATATACCTGCCTTTCAAGTCACCCTTCCTCTTCTTCCCATCAAGCATTGTGCTACAGTGTTATTAAAAGGGATGTTACATTAGAAAGTTAAATTTCACATGTTCTAAAGTAAAATTCCAAAGCCTCATAAACTCTTTTTAAAAAAATCAGAAGAAATGCAATTTTTTCATCATAAAAATAATTGAGTGTTGTCTCAATATAACTGGAGTCAGTATCTAAGATGATTCCCTTACTGATTTCATCTGGCAGCATTCTACTCAGACTCATACACTACGTATTTGGTGGTACTTGTACAATGTGTGCACTCTTATTTTTGCATGAATACATAGCTTCTTTCACCCAAATTAAATGCAGCATGTTATGTCAAAATCTTTGAAATCAAATTTTATGATACAAAGTTTGAATGCTTAGCAACGTAAAATGTTCCATGAGGACTAGTGTGGTCTCTGTGCGCATCTATTTTGTGATCAAATATCATTGCAGCTTTACCTTTAGCACTTGATAAAGTATGTCTGTCTTAGACTAATCCGTCTCCAATTAAATTTGCTTGACAGCGAAACTCTTCAAAACACTTCCAGCCAATCAACTGTTCTTGAATTAGGTGAATGCATTTCCATGCTCTATAGTACCTTGATAAAACTGGTGTGTTTGTATGCATTTTTTCATTGGGAGAAAATGTTTTAACTGTGTTTTATTTTCAGAGAAGAACTATTTATACAAACATGGGGACTGTGAAAAGAAAATTCTATAGTGAATTGTGAAAAGTGGACATATTTCTAAATTCATTCCACTGCCTTTATCCAAACTTAAGAATTACAGACATTTGTTTATTCCTCCGGCAAGACATCCCTGCTGCACAATGATACGTTCATTTCGTAATTTGGTTGCTGGCCACCAAGTGCTCCTTAGTTTCTAAATACATTCTGAGATTTACTGGAAACTTGAAGAAGAAATTAGTTCCTGATTAAGACTATCCCAATTTTTATTTTTACTGTTAGTTTCACTCTGTTTCCATGTTGTTGTATGTCCTTGTTATATGATTGTACGTTGTGTGGTATGTGAAAAATATGATTTTGGATGACCTTTGTGTTCCATGTGCATTGTTTTCATTACATAGACTGCTTGAGAATAGTGCGCTCCTGAGGGATTTTGAACGTGCTACTGTTAAGAAGTGAAAGTATGGACCATGGGAGCACCAGCTAGAGGTTTTGTGGACTATCACCGTCGGTTACTGTATTTTGATTAAATGCAGCCGAAAGTCTTGAGTAAAAATAACTAGATTGCAATAAGAAACACCTCATTTTTTTTCTTGGTCTTTCCCAAATTCCCCCCAATTTCCTTTTTGTTTTGTATCAAAGGAAGATGCTAAGTTTCAGAAATCATTTTTGAAATCAGGTATTTCACTATTCATACCCTTGCAATAGAAATGTTTTTGGATGAAGCACTTAGCAATATGACTGAATCGACAGTGTGAGAAACTACCCTGCATGTCACTACTGGATATTTGAGTTGGGAAAATACCCTTTTTATTAGACACATTGTAAAAAGCATGCATCCTCCAATACTGCTGTTATACTTCCATTTCTTTGTGTCATATGCTTGCTACTTGTAACTTTTGATATAAAGATATATAAAAAATGTATAATAATTTCCTAACTTGAGTTAAGAAGAATGTTTTCTTCTATTAGAGTGATGAAAAAGAACCCAAACACCTGACTTACATGAGTGCACACTTTATATCAACTCTTTCTACCTGTTAGGCTATAGGATGTCTTTTAGTATTGAGGCTTACTTCTCTAAAATTTGATCTCGAAAATTTTATGGAATATGTTCTCCTTTTAGAATAGGAAAATCTTTTTAAGTGCTTTAAAACCACAGGTCCTCCCATGCCCCACATTACACCATTCTGAGTTGCTCTCATACTGAGGCACATAAATACTACCTGAGGCTTACTAATCATGTGTTTAATATAAATAAAGTAAAACCAGATGATATATTTACTTGCTGTTGAATTATATACACTCTATAAACTTGGATTTAGTGAATGGGTACTTTTTAATTATCAAATGTGCATTCTTAGAAAATAAACGTTAAAAATCAGAATTACTATCAATCTGCTTTCCAACATCTCCTAAACTGCTGAATTCTATAGACTTCTGTCTTTCTATAGTAAAGCAATCTAGTCCAGCACAGTTCAAAGTCTGTGACCCAAGGAGGCTTCACAGACCCATAGATGACTTACTTGCATACATCCCTATTAGGAATTCAATTTTCATATATGTTGGAAAAACAATTAAATGGGAAAGAAAATAAAAGTTTTTGATTGAAATATTAAAGAAGTATCATAGCAATTCTGAATAACCTATATTGAAAAAAAGTCAGTACACATAATCATGTCCATGAATGTGATAAACTGATGAATAGAAAAGGATATTGAACATGATAAAGAAATATTATGTTTATTGTTTTGCTACATATTTTATACACAGTGTTTATGTGATAATGTAGCCTTTATTATTTGACTTGACTCATTTATTTAGTCTCATGCATCTCTTATGCCCTTTAATTTAAATGTAATTCATCCACAGATTAGTTTTGAAGGGATTAGCCATATTTGTTACTTTCTCTATTAGAAATCTTCATAGGCTCTTTACAATTTGAATGAATAATCTCAAAAAAGTATGATATATACATATGAATAATCTCAAGGTATGATTTCTACATATTCATACACACCCACATATCAAGATTTATTTCTAACAGAAAACAAAAAGAAAAAGGAAAATAAATTAAGTGAGCCACTTGCCCTGTAGCTGTCTGCAGGTAGCTCTTCCTAATCTGCAGAATGCTTCTGATCTGCTGGTTCACTGCCGAAAAGATCTTTGCACCAGAAATCTGCTGATGGAGATTAAACAACAATGAAAAGTCCAAGCACTCTAAGTCAAGTGATAAACGTGGATTTCTTACGTACATTTAAGGCACAGCAGCTCCAGGAGCAAACAGAAATATAGGTCGCCTCGGTGGTCACGCTGAAGATATTTACACGTGGTTTTGGCAAATCAGAAGAGAAGGTAGAGATGATGCTGAAACAGGGACCCAGGGGGGCGTCCTGTTGGGCCTTGGAGTAACTCTAGATGCTGGAGCGTGAGAGCGTGGGGGTCCATGGACACCCGGGAGGCCCCGGGGGGAGCGGGGCTTCTTAAAAGCCACCACTGAAATGTACCAGTATAGTAAACACTCCCGTGTACTGGCATACCAGATCTGGCACCTGAACATCAGCCTTCCAGTTCCAGCGGGAGGACCCGCTGTCGGTAAGGAATGAGAGGTTTCAAGACTCTCGAGATGTTTCAAGATGTTTCAAATCCAGTTATTTTAATAAATAATTATATTTTTTGATAAAGTGAATTCAAATATTACTTACACAAGTGCTTTATTAATTCCATAAGATGTTCTTCAAAAGCATCATTACACAGTATGCTAGTTAATTTGAAAAAGCTGTTTTCTTTTGTTTATTGCATTTTTTAATTCACCTTCAAACACCGGGAGACATATCCTGATGATATGCAACACCTGTGAAATCCCACACCCAGCCTCTTCCTTTCTCCCGAGTGCATTTCAGCTGCCTATGCGAGACGGGTGTACTGATTTGGAAATACTATTTTTGGGGGACCTGATTTTATATACGTACAATTTCTAGGCATCATGTTGCCAGGCAGACATATGTAATGTTTGATTTTCCATCAATCACTTGCATTTGATTGGACAATTAAAATGTGGCTATAAACAGAACTGTAGACCAATGTCACTGAGCTTTTAAAGGAGAACAGTTCACATTTTCTGTTTTGCATTATTTTTTCCACTAAAATATTTTAATGGGTCTGACTCCGTAAACTGTTATTCTTGGTGTTTAATAAAGTTGGGTCTTTGGCAAAAGCTGAATGAATATCCACATAAGCTGTTGTATCAACTTTTTCTATATTTTTCCTTTAGGAATTGGGGTTTTCTCAAAGTTGACAGCTTTTTAAAAAATCCCACGAATCAATTTTCCTTGACCTCAGAATCTCATCATAAATGACAAAATATGATACTCATTCCTCTTACCTTAATTAAATTAATGGCAAATAATTTATTGATGTTTTGGTGGTGAAATAAATGATAGGATTTTATGCTATTATGAAGTTTGTATATTTCAGTGATGACAATGAGTCCTGTCAGATTCCAGCTCTGAAGGGAGGTTAAATAAATAAAGGCTTTAAAATTCTCTAAATGTATATGATTTGAAAAGTGAATTTCAGTTTCTTCCTACTTTGCTGAAGCCAATTAGTTTTGGTATCATATCTACTTAGACATTCTTTCTTGTCTTTGCTTGTTTCTGCTTGTCACACTCAGGGCACAGAGGACCCCCGTCAACAAATTGTTAAATAAATGAAGAATAGAAGAATCAGGATTTGAATTTATTATAAGTCTCTTATCCCTTTAATTAATATTTCACAATCCTCTCTTAAAGCTTGAAAAAAAAGTAGCAAGATGGGGTGCCTGGGTGTCTCAGTCAGTTAAGCATCCAACTGTTGATTTTGGCTCTGGTCATGATCTCAAGGTTTTTGAGTTTGAGCCCCAGGTCGGGCTCTGTGCTGGCAGTGCAGAGCCTACTTGGGATTCTCTCTCCCTCTCTCTGCCCCTCCCCACCTGCACTGTCTTTGTCTTTCTCAAAATAAAGTAATAATTAATTTTTTAAGTAGTAAAATAAAATATATTGTAAAAGTAGCCAGAGTTGTGTTTTTATCATCTTGTTCCATAAATGTTAACATAGGTTAATCCTGATTTATTTTATTAATGAATTGTTTAAATTGTGCTGCAATCTCTTTAACTGAATAATAGCATTCAAGTAAATCTAACAGTGTCCTAGACATACCACACATAGGTGACCAGTGTCAGACACTCATCATATCTCATAATTTTTTATTGTGGCCGCTAGTTCTGTACTTCTTTGTGCATTATTAAAGAAGTAAATGCCCTCTTAATATATCCTTAATTCTTCAAAGGGAGGAAAATAAACTCTACCTGTTTCTGACTTAGTCATTTATCAGGGTCTAGGGTTGTTTCTCAAAAATGTTTTATTCCTGTACAGTCTGATTGTATAGTTTACACTGCTTTACATTCATAGTAATTGTGCAGTCAACACATGCTCTTTGTCTCCATCTCCTACAACATCTCCAAACCCTGATGCATGCAATTTTATATTGGTTCATTCTTTGAAAAGTTATTGTTTTGCTCTTTTCCTAATAGTTACAGGTATAGACACAAAATGTAGCAGTAAGGAGAGAACACAGTATAAATTGCTGAAAAGGGAGTATTTCTGTTATATGACACTATAACATTTGTACTCTTTAATCAGTTAAAGTTTAGCTGATTAAGTTAAGTTTAACATCAACATAGCCAGAAGCACCTGGGTGGCTCAGTTTGGCTCAGCTCATGATCTCACACTGTGTAAGATAAAGCCTCTGGTTGGGCTCTGTGCTGTCAGAATTTGTTTTGGATTCTCTCTCTCTCCCTCTCTCTGCCTCTTCCCCACTCACACTCTTTCTATCAAAGTAAATAAAAATATTAATTTTTAAACATTAATATAGCCACCCTCTTTTGAGCTTATGCAATCTATATACTGGAATTTTCCTAAGTGCTTTGGGAATAAAAATGAAAAGGCAGCAATCTCTTGGGGGACATAATTATGGAGCTTCATAGAAGGAAGGGTATTTAGAGAAACTAGATCAAAACAATGAAACCCAAATTTATTTGCCAAGTTTTTCACCTTAAGCTAATTAGTTACCTCCTTCCTGATCTTTAATGGAAGAGAAAGTATATACAATTGTCAAGAGAATGTAATACAGATGATGTTTTATGATAAAGAAGTTAGTAGCATAAATATGAGATACAAACATTTTCTCGAGAGGATCAACAGAGGTTTATTGGATGGTTGTCCATCTAAGAAGCTCTTGAAGAGTGGAGGCCATCAAATAGTGGGGCAAGGAGAGATTTCCATCTCGAGAAATGGGAGCAGGGAGCAGTCCTGGGAGTCCATGGATTTATTTGAGTTAGCTGGGGTGTAGGAGTTGATAAAACAAGAAAGAGTAAATATAGTTGGAAGACTAGTTTGGCATTTATATGAGTACATATAGTTTCATCTAAAGGAGTTCATATTTTCCCCAGGGAGAATATTTCAATGATTCATAGTGTGATACAGTGTATGAATGATACTTTAAGTTGAATCCTCTGACAGCAGTGTATTTGTCCAGTTGAATGAGAATGGAAAAAGTAAAAGTAATCAAAACAACACACAAACAAAACACTAAAAAAGAATAAGCAGTTGGTAGATATCCAGAAATATCTGTCTTGCTTTTCGGTTTCATGCCATGTTTTTGAGTTTCAAGATTACAATTGGCTAACCAATGCATTGAGTGCTATAAGCTAAACACCATTGCAAGTGTTTTACAAGTAAATATTCTTTTGGTATCTTAGCAGTTCTGACACTAATAATAACAATGCTTGTTGTTATGGCTGTTACTCCACTGTATATACATGTGCAGATAGAAGACAGTTTTATTAACTTTTCTAAGACTGCACAATAGGAAGTGATAAATCTGGCTCTGACCCAGAGCTGATTAATGCCTGAATCAGCCAGCAGTCCTCACCCATGTGCATATGGCCCTCCAAGAGTCAACATCGTACATTTTGCCAAAAGTAGTTAATTCATATTCATGGTAACTCCATCCTTTTGGGTTTCCTCAACTGTGAAAATATATATCCTGGCAACATCTCACCGCCCTGTAGCATTTAAGGATCAAATGACAGTGCATTGAAAGATATTCTGTATATCCTTAAATACATTTTAAATGCATAATTTTCCTCAAGTCCTGTGTAAACTTCATTTGTAATCCACATGGAGCAAATGCACCATCTATCAAGAGCAGCAATGAAGAAAGATCTCCAGCCTTCTTGTATCCACAGTGAGATGACGGACTTCCAGAACCCACTGATTGTTATTCAAGGGAATGGTATTTTCTCAGATATGTACTTTATTGTTGAATTCCAGAGCTCCTAGAAGACCCTTAAAGCCTTGTCATCAAATGTAATCAAATATACGCAGAAATACCAACACTTGAAAGAAATCTGTTTTCAAGCCAGACAATTTTTTGATATAAATTTGCATGATATAAACAGTGGGAAAGCAATATAGGCAGCTCTATTAAAATTACAGTCTCCTAACTACACTTGTGATATAAGATGTGGTATAATGCACTAAAAATCACGCATCCCTTCTCAACAGGAAACATTCAAATTCGAATTTTACGTTTCCTTCCTACTACTTATGTGCTCTTAAAAAAAAGCTGTTGGAACCTCCTGAGCTCCAGGGTCTTCACCTGTGGAAGAGAGAGCCTACACCTAATGAAAAAAGTTGCTCAGAGACTTGGAGTTAGTGGTGCCCATAAACAACACGGAACCCGTTTTGCCAACATGGGGGCTGTTTGTGCACTTGTGCATTAGCGGTGTGTTCTCCAGGGTGGGAAAGGAGTCTCCAATACATGACACCTTTATAAATCCATGAGCCACACACTACTGACCAGTCAAGAGGGCTCTGTGTTTGTGATTCCCATGGGATTAGTCAGCTCAGGGAAAGACCTCCACTTTCAAAGGCAATAATCAACTGACATCAGTGAATGAGGGGCCGTGAACCTGGGGACCAAATGGAAGGAACGTGGTGGTTGGTTAGGCTCAAAGAACAAGCGTCAGACATTGCCTATTAGCTCTTAACGTCCCACCATGTGGCATAAGGGAGGATAATATTGAAAGAGACACCAACACCGATATGGTATAAGTAATATGTTAGGGGACCTGGGTGGCTCAGTCCCTTAAGCCTCTGACTCTTGATTTTGGCTCATGTCATGATCTCATGGTTTCCAGTTTCATGAGTTCAAGCCCTGAGTCAGACTGTGTGCTGAGAGTGGAGAACCTGCTAGGGATTCTCTCTCCCTCTCTCTCTCTGTCCCTCCCCTGCTCACACAGATGTGCGAGCTTTCTCTCTCTCAAAATAAATAAACTTCTAAAGTGTGTCATTGAGAACTGCTAATTTTTAGAATGCAAGTGTCTGAAGTCAGTCATTGGAACTGACCAATGGGGGTGTCATTCAAAATAATTGTTAAGTGGATAGTCAATGTGGGTCTGTCAAATGAGCGGCTTAAGTAAAAAAATTATTTAAAAAAATAAATGATTTTCATTTGTCACAGAAGCACTCTCCTGACCTGACATCTGGCTTTAACTTATTAGCCCTTCCTTCTAGAAGTTACAGAACTAAGCCAGTTTCTAAACTAAGCCTAAAGAGGGACACCTGGGTGGCTCAATAGGTTAAGAGGCTGACTTCAGCTCAGGTCATGATCTCACAGTTAATGAGTTTGAGCCCTGCTTCGGGCTCTGTGCTAACAGTTAGGAGCCTGGACCTTGCTTGGTATTCTGCGTCTCCCACTCTCTATGCCCCTCCCCCGACTCACACCCTGTCTCTTTCTCTCCCTCTCTCTCAAAAATAAATAAGCATTTTTAAAAAATTAAAGAGGGGTGCCTTGGTGGCTCAGTCTTTTAAAAGTCTGACTTCAGCTCAGGTCATGATCTCATGCTTTGTGAGTTCGAGCCCCATGTCAGGCTCTGTGCTGACAGCTCAGAGCCTGGAGCCTGCTTCAGATTGTGTGTCTCTCTCTCTCTCTGCTCTGTCTCTCTCTCTCTCAAGAATAAATAAATCTTAAAAAAACATTAAGAATAAATAAAAATAAAAAATAAAGTAAGCCCAAAGAAGTACTATTTAGTAACCATTGTTAGAGGCACAGTAGCTTAAAATGAAACAAAACAAAAACAAAGTTGAGATTCTGCTTTACAAGCAAGCACACATGCAGTAATAGAAAATGCTAAGTTCTGAAGAACAAAAATGTAGACTACACTACCATGTACAGAGAATTGCTTGATGTATGTATCAATTCAGGATACTCAGAAACTGTGGGTCATTCATGATTTGTAACTTCACTATACTTAGGAACTGTGAGTCTTTTAAGATTTTTAACTTCTCACATATGCTAACTTTATGAATGAACGTGTCTTTTTAAAAATATCACTTTTTAAAACAGAAGGTTCCCAGGTCGATCATCATCGTTATGATGTATCTTATGAACACATTTTCCTATGATACACTCGCCCCACTTTCTGAAAGAACAGTCAACGTGTTAAAAGAAAGATTAAGTCATTACCTAGTAACATTACCTACTTTGTAAGATGTTAATGTACTTGGGACCAAACACTCTCTGTTCATGTTCTATAGTCAAGTTTTCCCCCATTTATATTAAGACTTTTACCAATTATGTGGGTATTTTCTGACCAGACATTTACCTTTCAGTTACTTGTAAATAGGCATCATTTGTTTAAGGACTGTGCCTGTTGGTGAGATCCGCCATGTCACCTCTGGATGGACTGCTCTGAATTACCAGGACTGGGAGGCTGCACCCTTGGTCATTTCCTTGGCCAGCTGGTGCCCGATCAGATCTTCTCACGGAAGGTAGAGGGGGATGCAAAGACGCTCAAGACCTCAAGGACTTGCTGTTTGCCTCTCTTCTCTGTCCAATGGTCCGAGCATCTCGCCTGAATTTGACAACAGACTGCACCTTCTCTTGGCACTGGGAAACCAAACTTCCCAGCATCTGGCAAATGTATCTGCACCGGTCAGGCGTGCCCACCTCAGATCGCTGAGCCCTGCCTCTGCGGGACACCTTCTAGATTCCAGATTCTGAAAACCCTCTTTGGTTCCCTTTGTTTCCGGAGTCTGAAGACGGCTCAGGCTTCACGTAGCGTGTGATCTCCATGCTACCTCCTAATTCCTTGTTTTCACACCTTCCAACTTGTGCAACAGATTCCTTTCATCACACTCCCTCTCAATGTACCCGTTCTGTTTCCTGTTTTCCGGGCTGGAGGATGATGATGGATTTTAACTGGCATTTTGGTCCTTGCTAAGAACATTTTAAAATTCTGCCCTGAGATTCTTTTGCTCAGCTTATGAAACATTGTCCAGTTAAATTTCACACACTGGCTAAATTATTTCTGAAATATTAGTTTTATAGCATGAGCTATTCAAATTTATATGATGATGATGCATATGTTTATCAGGAACAGGAGTTTCCTTTCATGGGGTGGTAGCCCTCAATCCCTGTTGAGATTTATAAGGGGGGGATATTTGTCATGACATGGCATTAAAATGAAAACATTATGAATCCTCTTTCTGATTTATATTCCAGCCCGAGGAGACTTCTTAATGCATTTATGTGCACCAGAGTCAATTCTTGTGGATCTTTACATTTTACTTTATTCTTCAGGAAAAAAGGGTTGTTTTTGTTTGTGTTTGTTTCTTTGTTTTCAAAATGGTTGGGCAACTTTGGCCTATTGACACCGTCAGGAGGGCCTAGAGGCCCCACTCTGATGTATTAGAAATTTTGGAGCATTTCTTGGGGAGAACTAATAATTGAAAATCTAACTAATCAGCCACAGAACTTGCAAAGTGAAAATTTTGTAACTTCAGTTCTTCACGGGAGTGCCTTCAGATCGAATCACCTAGTGGTAAGAATTGTAACCCGAGTCAAGCTCCACCCAACTTCTATCTCGAGGGTACAGGGAGACAGCTGAATGTGACTGATAGGTGAACTGAGTAATTTGGACTCAGTCTGTGGTCTATTTAAATTGTGATTTTCTGCAGTTAGTGCTTATCCAGGAGAAAAGGTCCACTTTTCTGGGTTAATCAGATGAAACCATAGCTTGGTACAATAAATGAATTCATACAAAAATTTTCCTGAAACTACCTAAATTTGGATTTTTACCAGAACATTCACATGTATTTCTCCCTGTTTTCTTAGTAAATCTAGCAAATGAGCCATTTTTGAAGGCACAAAAACAACAACAGCAACAAAAACAAGATTTACCTCAGTGGAGTGGAAAGCAGCAAAACATTCGCTGTGCATGGAAGTATTAAAATAAGTGACAATTGGCAAATGTTCAGTTTGCATGTGACACTGTTCTTATAGGTATTTACACAGTTAATCCTCACAATAGCCTTGCAAGGTAGATATTAGCTTTACTGTACAGTTGAGAAAATGAGGTTCAAAGAAGTTAAGTAATCATTCCCAAGATCATGTAACTAATACATCATGAGGCCTGGATTTAAACTTTGGAATTCTGGACACAAGATCCATAGTCTTTTTTTTTTTTTAATTATTTGTTGTTTATTTATTTTGAGGGGGACAGAGAGAGAGAATGCCAAGCAGTCTCCAAGCTATCAGCAGAGAGCCTGATACGGGGCTTAAACAAACAAACTGTGAAATCATGACCTAAGCAGAAACCAAGAATCAGACGCTTAGCTGAGTGAGCCCCCCAGGAGCCCCCAGAAGCCATAGTCTTGACTGTGCATCACATTGCTTCTCAATGATTTCCCACTTATTAATTTTAATAAATGGGAAAGAAAATATTAGTCACTGATTTAAATCCACTCTTGGGGCACCTGGGTGGCTCAGTCAGATGAGCATCTGACTTCAGCTCAGGTCATGATCTCCCAGTTTGTGGGTTTGAGCCCCACGTCAGGTTCTGTGCTGACCAGTAGCTCAGAGAGTGGAGCCAGCTTCGGATTCTCTGTCTCCTTCTCTCTCTGCCCCTCCCTTGTTCATGCTCTGTCTCTGTCTCTCAAAAATAAATAAATGTAAAAAAATAAATAAATAAATAAATAAATTCACTCTTTCTAACCTAGTAAGCACAGAGACAGGAGAGAGAAGAAACAGGCAACAGAGATAACATCATTGATTCTCCTTGAAAGTATTCTTTAGGAATTCTGTGGGGAGGGGGTACTAGAGAAACGTCATGGAGAAATCTCTATCTACAAAACCACTTTAGCACAATATACCTGGTCTGTCCAGGTTGCTCATAGTAAATAAATTTAGAGTTTATTGATGTACAGCACAAGGCCTCCTAAAAACTGTGAGAGTCAGCACGTGACTATCTCAGTAATAGATGACAATGTTTCATAACTAAAACATCTTACTTTGTACACGTGACCCCTACGTGCAGCCCTTTGAGAGTCCTGTGTGTGTGTAAACAGTGTTGGGGTTCTGGGGTTCTCCCACTGCAGCTATAAAAGGACCCAGAGAGTGGGGTTCATATAACCAGCTTCTACATACATCACCTTCACTGCATAATTACCTCTATTCTTTGACTTATGGGTAAATTTTGAATCTGTGGGAGATATGTGATTCTTGTAAGTCTGCCTTGAAAGTCTGACTTGTTTGCTTTATCGAGGAGTTTCCTACAGATAAAGTCTTGTGAAAGCCCAAGTTCAGTGCTGAGGCTGTCGACTTGCTTGTCTTGTCTTGGTGGTTATCACGAGTTCTGTTAATTTATTCAACAAACACACCGGGAGCAACAGCAATTCATTCAATAAATATTTATTGCATCCCTACTAGGTTCATGGAGCTCTTTTAGTTACAAAACAGACAGAAATATGCACTCTTCTATGTCATGTCATCTAGGCGAAGGAAACAAAGTAAAGAACAAAGCAAAGCAAAAAAGATAAAAATCACGTGGGCTGTTGTGAGCGTGCCTTGAGAGAAAAATAAGGCATATTAGAGGATGAGAGTGTTAAGATACAGAATTGGCATTTCATGCATAACAGACACTAGCAGCCTCTCTGAGAATGTGATGTTTGACCAAAATTTTAATGGGGGAAAATGAATGTGTCAGTATCTGGGGAAGAGATTTTCTGGCAGAGAGAGCGTGCTGGGTATGGTTGAGAAGATGCTGTCGCAGGAGAAGAGGGAGAGAGAAGGCAGGAGTGATAAAGAATGGAGTGGCCAGGACTGAGGTCAGTGAGGGGCCCTGAAGACTTTGTCCTGACTGAAATCGGAAGCCACTGGAGCATTTGGTCAGAGCCACAAAATGGCTGTTTCCTGCTCTGTCCTGTCTGCTGCATGGAGAACAGGCTGTAAAGGAGCAAGGAGAAAGTCACTGGGGACACGAGGACATTCAGTGGCACAGGGGAGACAGGAAGCCGGTGGGGCATATCCGTCAGGGTGCAGTCAGGAAAACCGAGGCTGCTATACATATTCTAGGTATGAAAACCCATCTAGGAATTAAGGGTGCCAGAACCCAATTTCTGGACTCAGAAAGCTCAGAAAATTCTCCTTGGGAGGTAAGGCGGGTTTGCAAGGCCTCCTGCTGTTAGATGGTGACCCACCGTCTACCATTGCACCATCTCTGTTTGTCTATCACTCCACTCCGCCATTTCTGCTTGAGCACCGACCCCCATGACACATTGCCAACTGGCATCGAGTGACTTGCCTCCTTATGCAAAAAATATGCTGAATTGTACCTCGTGAAGGAGATTATAGAAATTTCTTCTGTTGTGTTTATGGCAGCAAATATTACATTTCCTGAGAAAGCTGTTTTTCTTCCCCCTCAAGAAAATAGGCTATTGACCCCAGTTCACAAAGGACTAACCTTTGCTTTTACTATGCTAAAAACATTGCCTTGTATTTGAATACTGAGGGCACCTTCCTTCCCCATATGATAAATATCTAAGTAACCTACAATCAATCACTATTGGTAAAGATTATGCATGGGTCTTCTACCAATCTATGGTCTGGGAAATTTTTACATACCAGTGAATTTGTCAACTAGGAATCATTGTCTAAGGCAATTGCCACTTCTGTTTTGTATCCATACATTTTTTTTTCAATAAAAAAGGCTGACTCTCGGGTCAGTGCAGAGATGCCTCACTGGAGGGCAGAGATGCCTGCCTGCTGATCAGAAAGAACCTTGTGGCTCTCTCATTCCCTTCCCCCTTCGCCAATTCCCATCTCTTTCGTGCTGACATTGTCCATCCTTCAGGGGAGCCCTGGACCTGCTGGAGCTGGACTCTGGCACAAGGGCTTATATAAGCTTTGGAGAACCCAAGGAACAAAGGTCAGGGAAACTTCACCAAAGGTCTTTGGCTTGATGATGCCTAGAAGATGGCACAGTTCTCACGATTCTCTGGAAAACACCACAAAACTTTTTGAGTCTACAGATAGTCCAGAGGAACATCGCTGCACATTTGTGGGTGTCACACATGCCCCTGCGTCTGGCTGCGTGCCTTTGGAGAATAATGGCCTCCTCATCTTTTCCATTAGCAGCATCTCTCACACGTGCTCACCTGTGACGAATCCTATCATTAATTTGTACTTTCTAAGATTCCTTGAACTGGAATTATTACCTGCTTGTAGTGTTACTTCCAAAGTAAATTTCCTTTTGTATGCCATTCATTATTCAATGCCTTGGGAGAGAGGGGAGATAAATACTGTATGGTGGCACTCCATCCTCTGGAGGTGGTTAATCCCAATGAATTTCATTGTTAAATAGTTACCTTGATTATTTTTATATCATTTTTTCCTACTAGTGTGTCAGCTTTTTGAGGAAAATAGAGATTCTTTTCATTTTTGCATCCCCAAACTATAGCACCTTCCTGTGCAATCCATATTTTTGTTTGAATGAAAAACTTTTCCACAATAAAAGAATCATCATAGGACAAATTAAAGGCTAACATACTGAGAGTATCAATATGGACAAGTAGAGAGGTATATATTAAAACAATATACACCGTACAAGAGAAATTATCCATACAAAACTATGATTCAAATTTGAGTGGATTTGTGAAGGAAGTTTGGATATAAAGAAATGTGAAGGGCAGAAATTTATATAAGAAGCAAGATTTTTTAAAAAAGTATAGAAGGCCTAGCCAGGCTTAAAACAACTCTGGGTTATTTTGAGTATACCTTTTCATTTTTTCTGTTATTCCTATTAGTACTATTAATCAGGAAATCTTTCAACTATTCATGATTGGGAAGAAAAGATTAAAGATTTAAATTCTCAAGGCTTTCCAAATATAATTGAATTGATATGCTTGTATTTTTTCAAATGCCATTACACTTTTGGTGCAATACTTTGTAAATAGACAGCTCAATCTTCTTGTCAAGTTCCGAACGGACATATCTAAGGACTATCCAAGGAAACATTTTGGAGATTGTGCTTAAAAAAAAAAAAAAAAAACAATGCAATCACAACAAAAACTCTTTACGACCAGGCTTGATGTCATTGTTTTCCAGAGCATTCTCAATTTCCCTGATGGTCCTGGGCAGGTTAGAATACAGCAGAGGCTGGAGCTCAGTCACAGCAAAGGCAAGCAAAACACATCTGTTAGGAGAATCTGGTTCTCAACAACAGACACTTAGTTTTCTCATGTTTTAGAGTAAGCATTCATCATGAAAATGGCAAGTTTCTACGAGTAAGATAAGGTTAACTGTAAAGAAGATTCTTGGACACACATTGTTTTGTTTATCTGTATCCTGTCATTCTGGAGGAAGATCTTAATGCATTCTTCATTTTACAGGTAAGTAACCTGAATCTTAAAGGAAGTCAGCAGATCTACCCAGTTTGCAGAGCCAGTAAATGGAGGGACTCCCAGATGCTAGTTTAGGCTTCCTACTGACATACTCATTTGCTACCAAAGTGATGACTTTATATACTGAGTCCCAGAGATGTGTTAATGCTTCTTATACGTTTTCCAATTCAACCTTCAGAACCACATAATAGTGGGGGGAGGGAGTAAATAGCTCTGTGTTTTTTATGAGGGGATTAATGCTCAGGGACTTTCAATGACCAAGGCCAATGGAAGAATTTAGAATCAGTTTGGAGGGTAAAAGCAAAGCAAAACAGAACAAAAACAAAACAAAAAGCTAATGATATGTATACATCCTCATCTCTACAAAAACTGTTTCTCCCCCAACACTGGTAGTTATTTATCTGGTTTCTTTTTATAGGAATTATGTTGGATTGTATGTTTTTAATGAAGCACCACCAGTCTTCTCTACTAGGCCTGGAAAGTAGGTTTCAAAGTATCCCTTCCCTCTATGGGCCTGGGTTAGAGTTTGTCAATGAGAGGAACTCACAAAGGATCTGGAAGGGAAGATGGAGTGGAAGCCATTCTGCTCAGGAGGTCGCGGTGGGCAGATGGAGAAGCTTCCCGGCCAGACCTCTGAGCTCCCAGTTCTCCTTCGTGGTGACCAGACATGGATGCTTTTACATGTCTGTGAGATCCAGTGTCTGTCCAGTCTCCGTGCTGTGGTCATCGGTCCTCAGAAATGCTTCTCCAATCCTTCAGCTGCTGCTCTTCCAGACTTTTCCTAGCCACTCCTCTCACATCTGTGGAATCCCCAACTCCCATATTAAATCCCTCATTCTTATAACGCTTAGAAATTCTATTTCCTTGGCTAAACCCAGACTAATGCAGGTGGAAGTTTTGTCTTGGGGCCTAATCCAAATTCGTTATCACCAGTGAAGGTGCAGTGTTTCTTTTCTGAAAGAAAATGAATGGTCGTTGGGTGGAACACACTTGAAATCTTAGAAATAATGTATATTGCAATACTTTCACTTAATTCTACCCAGTTGACGGCAAAGGGGAGGGACTGGTAGAAGACATCAGAGAAATAATTAACTTGTGCAAATAAGCCCATGGAAATGATAAAGTGAATGTTTACCCGATTCTTTTACCAATCAAGTATAGTACCATTGGGAGTTGAGGAACGACATGTTTTGGATTCGATGTGAAGTGGACTGCACACACATGTGCAAAAGAACTTTGACATCATAAAAGCAAAAATAGAAACAGTATTCTCAATATCTGGATATGAGACTAAGGATTTAATGTGTTGATAATTTATTGGTTTATTATATTTGACTATATTTTTAAAGGCCTATACTCTAGAAAATGTGCTTTACATTTTATTATTAATATGGCTACCATTTGTTGAGTCTATACCAGGTTTGAGCCCATTGAGCTTATAAGAAATTATATATTTTTTTTGTGATAGGTAATATAGTGCAAGCATCTGAAAATAACATGTTCAGGTAAGCATATGGCTTAACAGCCTGGCTTTTTAAATCATAGATCATAAAGATAAGGTCTTACTGCATGCCAAGAGGCAGCATATTAAATTATTTAAGGTGGAAAAAACCAGTTTCCTGTGTAAGGTATACAAGACTAATACATAAAATGATGGTACTGTCACTGATGCTGCCATAAAGATTAATGTAGAAGAAACCCTTTGAAAACAAAATCTGCTATTAAATGTTCATTATGAGATTCAGCCCCATCTATCAGTATCCATTAAATAAAGATTAACAGCCTTCTCTCTATTACAGATGTTACTTATTCGGTCTATGTCTCTGAGAGATAAAAGAATCTTTATCCATAATACTGCTGCAAATTTATTATTGAAAGGAATTAGTATGAAACACATTGTCTACACAAATATATTATTTGACTCTTAATAATCTGATCAAAACAGTTACAAACAATATTTTGTTTGACACAAGTGAATATTAATCTGCAAATTTAAAATATGATTTATTGGGACATCTGGGTGGCTCAGTTGGTTGAGAGTCTGGCTTCAGCTCAGGTCATAATCTCACAGTTTGTGAGTTCGAAGCCCAGGTCAGGCTCTGTGCTGACAGCTAGCTCAGAGCCTGGAGCCTGCTTCTGATTCTGTATCTCTCTCTCTCTCTGACCCTCCCCTGCTCACACTCTCTCTCTCTCTGTCTCTCAAAAAGAAACTCATAAAATATGATGTATTTAGTATAATATTTCCAAAATAGCAGGAAAAAGAACCAGGTCTGTAATCTGGTAAAATGTGTAGTGAGCCTTTCCCACAGCCACACAGGAAGTATCTGGAGCTGATTCCCAATTAGGAACGTCACTTACAGTGACAGCAAAGGCCTCTGGTTTCTGCTTCTTTCACCTGAAATGTTGAGTCTCTCGCAATTATTATGAGTGGCGATGACTTGCACAAACCTCCAAGAGGAATCTTACCCGGTGGGGTTTGCCTTCACATGTGTTCAACGTCATGCCATATTTTAATGTATAAACCTAAAGAATAGAAGAATTGTCTCAGAAAAATAAATTGTTATCGTATTCTTATGAGACTTCTGTCTTGGCTGCTGGATTTTATCGCTTCTGCAATATCCACTTTCCCTTGGTATTTGATCTTCATTTTGGCTGAAACACCATCCACTACTGGTCTGCAGTCACTTCTCAGTACCTGCACCTCTATATTCCTGTTGGGTGGTGATCACCACTCGTGTTCTTCAATGCACTGTCCCCTCCCTCCACCCCACTGAAATAAACATTGCTCCAAAGGGCCAAATGTTAGTGTAGGAAACAGTCATCACTGTGGATGGAAAACTATGGAGACCAAGAATTATGTTTTGTTTCATTATCACCCCATATACAGTATCCAGTACAGATCCAGGAATATAGCAGAATGTGAATGTACATTTGGTGAGTGAATATATAAATGATGTGGATATGATATTTTTAAATAATAATTTATGTTTAGTTTCTTTTCTCTTTTCTCCTTCCTTCTTTCCTTCCTCCCTACCCTTCTTCCCTCCCTACCCTCCTTCCCTCCCTTCCCTCCTTCCTGTTTTCTCGCTTTCTTCTTCATATCAAGGGACCTTGTAGCTTCCAGCACCAGGGCACTTTTCTTTAATAATAGTCTTCTTGGCAGGAGTAAGATAGGACCCATCAACTCAATGGCTCGTGCAAACAAACATTTCTTCCTCGCTCTCCTTACACGTCAGAGATGGTGGTTTGGCGCCTTCAGCTCTGCTCCCCGTTTCTCATTCCAGAAACCCGTCTGGAGGAGATGCTTTTGCTGAGGATATGTGGTTCTTACTGGGGAGGAAAAAACAAGAGAATTGGAAGAAATTCAAATGATATCTCTGAAGCTTCTGCTTGGTCTTGATTTATGCCACGTTCGCTCGCAGTCCCCTGGCCAATCCTGTAACATGGCCAGATCCAGAGTCGCGGG
>NC_043713.1:5381890-5406890 GCF_006229205.1 Suricata suricatta
TTGTGCTCACATAAAACAGTCTCACTTTTGTATTTCAGAAAATATTTGTCCACTTAGTCAGTCATGCCTTCATACATTAAATTGACTTTATTATGAAGTACAAGATCTGTACTAGACTTTTCTACTGAGACCTAGAAATGTAGATATAATCATTCATATTCTTATGGGGAAGACAAGGAAGTAGATGATCACAGAACCATCGATTCAAGCTACTAATAGATATATTAGTATACTTACATTTTTTTACACAATATAGTATACATTGAATATTGGGAAAGCACTAGTTCCCTGAGAAAATTAAACAGATATGTTTCTGTATGCCTGACATTGGTCTTCTTTTCATATACACATTCCCTTCTTGTGATGTCATAGTGACAAATTTCTATGACTGAGGTAAGATGCAAATGCAGTTTGCCAGGCCACAAAACCTATGTCCCTTCAGAGGCTCTTAAGCAGGGAGTCAAAGGAAGATATCAGAGTTTGCCAAGGCCCTTCCAAGGAGAAGGGCTGCTGTCACTGGTTGGAAAGGGAGCCGTTTGTCCCAGGAAGGGAGACCAGACAGTAAGTAGAGACCAGGTTGTCCGCTGTTCATAGTGACAGTCTTGCTCACCTTATCTTCTTGTAAATTAATATATTCACTAACTGTTCACCCTGGCAACTGAAATTTGCTGAACACCAAGCCAAATCTGAAGAGACAATGAACAAAAGACAGGGGATCTCTGACTTTGAGAAGCTCACGATCACTAGCAGAGAAGAAAGTCGTTGAGTGTTCACACAAACCAATGCAAGACGATGGGGAGAATGATGATCAGGTTCTGGGAAGGTTGATGTGAGAGAAAACACCCTGTTAAGTTTAATTAGTCTAAACCAGTTGATGCTCTTGGCCTCTGAATATGGAAATTATCTAAATGTCTGTCACTTGCCAGGCAGAGTTTTCTGGATCCGTTTTCAAATTAGCCATGTGCCATTAATATCACCCCTGCCCCCCGATCCCTTGTAAACTTCAAGGCTCTTTGAATGTTTCTTTTAGTTTCTCTCAGTTAGGACTACAATAGACCGACTTTCAACAAAAAGAATCCCTCTTTAAGTATCTTTGAAGATTCTTTCTCTGGCTCTTCCTTTCTCAGTCACCACATGTATTATTCCCCACTAATTGCCATTGCTGACATTCAGACATTTAAATTTTCTAAGTGGACATCCTAGATTAATGGACCTTCTTTTTGGTGAAGAACAGTCTGACCTCAATATTTCTTTGGTGCAGAACTGTCATTTCAGAGACCCAGTTTGCATTACAATAACTGCTGTTTTAACCCAAGGTCTTTGGTATTTTCTTACTTCTTCTACCTCCAGATTGGCTCTTGGCAATCTCTCAGGAAGTTCATTGTCTTTCTTGCATTCTGGAATGTGTCTGACTTTATCAGTCTGGTGTGGTCACTGCTCTATTCTGCTCCCAGAAACTTGAATTCATGGATCATGGCACGCCATTGCAATGACAGTTTTGTTGGTTATTTTTCTTCATTGTATTGGAATATTTGCGATGAAGGATGGTCCTGTTTGTACATTATCACTAGAATTCAGCAAACTGTCTGATGCAGATTATGTCCAATAAGTGTTTGTGGAATTTGTTAGCAAATTTCTTCCACCCCAGTTTAAGACAAAATTTTACTAAGTATTCTAGGCATGATTTCTTGCATGTCTCTTCCAAAATTGCTGTCTCTATGTGAATAATTTTCTTGCATTATGTATGAGTAGACACTTTTTTTTTTTATCAATTAACCCATCTGAACTGCATTACCATGAGGGAGGGAGTGGCTGGGTCTATTTGTTTTTGTCATAAAAGTTTTCCAAGAATTAGGTAGACACTTCAAGGTTTTTAATCTGTTTTGGAACCTGGGGATTAAAGCAATATGCTTCAGGAGAAATAGCAGAGTAAATTAAATTAAAAATTCTTCCCTAAATAACTAATTTGTTAACCAATATTAAGTATACTAATTATAGTATTCATTATATAAAGATGATTAGGGTCTTGGGGGTGATAATGAAAATATGTAATTTTAGATAAGGTGGATTTCAGGGGACAAGATGAGGCAACATAGTAAAACTTCAATATAAGAGTTAGCATATGGAAGTCCTAACTCCTTATTAACTTTTTATAACTCCTTAAATTATCAACCTAATTTATTTTATATTTTGACAACTTATTTGTGGATAAATGGAACAGTAATAGATATGGAGATAACTTCTTATTGTGTTTCTTCTTCTTTTACTTAAGAGAGAGAGCACATGAACGGGGGATGGACAGCACAGAGAGAGAAGGAGAGAGAAAATCTTAAACAGGCTCTGTGATCAGCACGGAGCCCAATGAGGTACTGGACCCCATGAGTCTGGGATCATGGCCTGAACCAAAGTCAAGAGCTGGACACTCAACTGACTGAGCCTCCCAGGTGCCCCAGTATAAATGTTACTACTTTCTTTAGCATGAGTAAAAAAGCAGTGTTTACTTTTAATTTATACAACTAAGCATAGATTTCTTGTATTGATGATTTTTTATCATTTCCATTTCATACTTTCTCATCCTTACCCCATCACTGCTTTCCCATCACCAAACAAAAGGCTGCGGCCCCAGCACTGTGATCATCAGGGTTGACCTCTGTATTATGACTACAAATATTGCATATCTAGAAATGTTCTCCAGATCTCATCCTCAGGGTTATCACATGGACTGTTACCAATATTCTGTATATACAAACATTGTATATAATGCATTTTTTGTGTATAGTGTATTTTTTGTCCCTTGCCAGGAGTATTTAATTATTTGTAAGCATTTATAAGTAGTTGGAGTGATCTGATGGCTAACCCTGCCTGTGACTGGCTCTAATTGGTTACCTTCAAGGTAGCACTCAGTTTTGTCTAGACATAAACTAACATCTTTACCTGTCTTTCATTTTTCAGTCTTTGCCCAAGTCTCACTGCCTTCTCAGTCTTCTTTGTGAATGACAATAGCTGGAAGCAAAGGGGGAGATGGTCTTTACCATCTGATAAAAAGAAAACTACATCAAATGATGTGCACAGCCTAAGAGAACCTGGGAGTCATCAAGGGCAAACTACCGGCTTTACAGATGAGAAACTGAAAGCCAGAAAATTCCAATTCCTTCTGGAAAGTCTTCCAACAGATCAGAGAATACAACCTCGCACTTCTAATTGCCAGTTCAGGGCTGTTTGCAGAATGCCCCGCACAGTCTACTGAGTGAACTGTGTCAGGAAGAAACAAGATCAATCTAATGCATTTGCAAAGGAGATTTCAATTTCCAAGACGGTATTTTCGTCCATACTAATGAAACTTGAAAGGGGAAAACATGGTCTCTTTAAAAATGAAAAAAGAAATAGCAGGTCTCTTCAGTCATAATGTTGTGGAACTTAATGATTTCTTGAAATATGCTGTAGGTGGAGAACCTGGAGGGACCCAGAAGTAAAGTAAGCTACAGCCACGTTGGCACACTAATTACCAAGCCAGTTGACACAGAGCCTTAGGTATTGCTATTGTCATAGCAGATAAAACACATCCTTTTGGCTTGTGAAGATTTTGGAGTCCTTTCATGAAACCAGATGGGTTCTAATTAATGCAGTAGCTGTACACAAGCCTACATTTTTTTATTCCTAACTGGCAGCCTGAGATCCATTTGGGATTTACCTAATGAGTCTATCCCTGGAAACTATCCTTTGCATTAATTAACTGTATGGGCTGGATAAGAGGAACACGTAGAGGGTTGTTGAAATTGAGGAGACAATGACTTCCCAATTCTTTGGACCTTTTTAAACTTTTTAAACTTTTTAAACTTGAAAATTGTTTTTATAAGAAGAAATAATATTCCCAGCACTCTAGAGAATTCCCTAGCCTTGAGAGTGTGGCCAAGAACATTCCCCCTTTTTGTTTAATGATAGGGTCTCAATTTTGTCTGGAGCTTCGATTAGCCCCATGAAGGGTTCACCCCGTCAGGCAGGCAGATCCCTGTGAATGAGCTCTAGTCAATGATGCCCATGTATGTCTGCTGACTGTGGCTTCTGCGAAGGCCATTGTTTTTGGCCAAAAAGGAATCAAGTCGATCTTCACTTTTACTTTCTCTTCTTTCCACTTGGACTGTAGACACGATGCCTGAGAGTGAAATTGTTATTTTGATATTATAAGGAAAAAGTCTCCACGAGGAGGGTGGCAGAGTAGAAAACATGTATAGAGTCCAAGACAGATTGGCCTCATGTGTGCATGTACCTCTCTGGGCTGGCCAGTGCGGTTAAAAATCCAAATCCCTATTTGGCTAATCATTGATATCCCAAACCCCAAGAGTGTCTGAGCTCTCTATAAAATGTTTTTGTCAATTAACTAAAGAAAGTCTTAGACGTTAAGAGTCACCTTTGCTTGCATGACACGAGTTTGCTTATTTCCATGAAAAGATAGGAGAACAAAGTCCAGTCTCTCACTTGCACCCAGCATACCCACAGTCCCCTCACACAGACCATTCGAGACTGAGGAAGACATCCCCAAACACTTAAGGATCACAGGAAAGGTTGCCAATCTTTCAACTCCAATACACATTCAAAATCACATAGTCCAGATTTTAAATTTGGTTTGTCTTTCTGGACCCTGAGAGAAATGAGCATTTTCTTGACAATGTTCCATGGGATGTCTAGGGCCCTATCCTCCTCTGAATCTTCTCTGCAGTCCTTGAATCCAACTTTTATGTTTTTATGTAACTTCTTTTTGAAACTTGAAAGCAATTCTCTCTTTTCATCTCACGAGCAACAGTCTGATTTTTCTTTTGAGGCCATCATACCAACACAAAGCCTGACTTTCTTCCTCGGCCATGTTTTAAAGTATTTTGTATTTGCTTGTTCATATTTTTTAAAAAAACATTCATATTGTTTTGCTAAGAAGAATATGGGTGTTGGTTATTAAAACACATGGACTTGTTTTCACTTTGTTGTAAGAAAGGAAGAAACAGTGTATGTATACATTTTGATATGGATTTATGTCTAGTTTTATATATCTAAAAATAGCCATTTTATTTGGTGCTATTAATTAAATTTCTACATTTGAGGGCAGATATAGTCTTTAGAAATGTCTTCAAATATCAGAATCACAGAAGATTTTGAAGAGACAGCAAGTGTTACAAAGTGGGAAAATCAGATGGGCGGGCAGGCACTTTGCTCTTCTGTAACCATTTATATCTCTGCATCTCCCTGATTTTTCATCTATTAAACAGAAATGAGACACTGTGGTCATCATGTGGCTTTGAAGATTAATGGGACTGTAAATGTAGGCTACATGAGACAACAGAGAAATGCTGGGAAACGGTAGAGTCGTTGATTTTCTGGTGAGAAAGAAAACACATCTTAATTTATAGATTGTGGACCCTAATATTTTAAACAAAAGTTTATCTGAATTTTCATAATTGTGGTTTGCCTTAGATTTCTTCTCAGTGTCTATCCTGGTGAGTATTAATTCAGGCAATGAGCTCATTATCCGAGATAGTGGCACGTTACTATCTGATGATTACAGCCAATGACACAACAGACAATGAGTACTCTACAATCAACTCAAAATAGGGTTTTCTGGTGTGGTAAATGCCTCACACAACACGCCACTGGCAGCACCCCCTGCAGTGTGGTTTCAGATTGACTCACTTTCAAGTATTTCCTTTTTTGCAAGTGAAATCATCTGTAGATAGTTAATGTGAGAGAAAACAAGTGGAAAGAGGTGGTTAGTGTAGGAGCTTGGGATACAGCTGAAGATCATTAACCTAAATTAGCATTCGCCAGCCCACAGAGACACCAAGCAGAATAAGCCAGGGAGGTTCCTATTTAGATTCCACAGTATATACAACCCTGTAGTGTGAATACCTATTACTTGATCCCTCTGTTAGGGGTGAATTTTTATACTTTAGAATCAGTGTCAAGACCGTGTTTAGAATACAGAAAGGAGAAATGCATTTGCCTTATCCTGTTCATTTTTCAGAAATCACAGACTATCAAGTAATAGATAAGAATAGGTAAATGCCATGCTTTTTAATTTCTACAAGAAAGAAAACGCCAGTTTCAGCACTTAATTTTTATATACTCCTCTGACTAGGTAAGTTATTTTTTTTCTTCACTATCCAACTATTTTGGCATGAGATACAGTGTTGTCTGTATCTGAGGGGTGGATATTGCTTTAGGAAACAATCTGAGGTTGAAAATGTCCTTGGTATAAATAACCCACATCTCTGTGTTCATATTAGTGCTCTTCTCTCCATGCAGGATGTCTCTTTCTAATCCCAGGAAAACACGCTGAAATGACATACAGAAAATACAGCAAAAAATATGAACACCATTAACTATTTAATGATGTATTTCTTTTTTTTCACATTTCTTATTTTTATTTCAACATTTAAAATATTCACAGATGGAGTATTAGATTCATTGACATCTCCATGGAAGATGTACCAAACAAAGCATACAGGTTATTCCACAATTACAAAATTACATATTTGTGACTATGTGAATGTTTTACCCCTAGACTTTATCTGGAAAATATCACTTGGGGGAAAAAAAAAACTTTTGAGTTTTTTCACTGGATTAATTTCCATAAAAAGTAAATAGCAAAGAATTTCAAGAGATGCCTAAATATTAGCCAGTGCTTTCCTAAATTTTCAAACTTGTATGTGCTCTTCTGACATAACTCAGTCAGAAACACTTAAGTAACATCCAATTCTTTCTCTTTTCCCCTCAATAGCCAAGCCAGGATGTACATACTGTGTTTCCTACGTCTTTTTTTTTCCTATGCAGAAATAGGCACATCACCACAGCAATTTGACTAGATAATGATGTATTTCTTAAAAGCTATACTTTAGAGTCACATATTAGGTGGAATCAGATAATGCAATTCTCTTGAAAGAATTCTCTTGAAAGTATTAGGTGTGAGACTTTCATCAAGTTTTTAAAAATATTTTTTAAGGAGGGTTGGAATTGAGTTATTATTTAAACATACTTAAATATTAAAAAAATGTGTGATCATTTAAGTATTTTCTTCTAATAGCTACAGTTTAATAAGTGCTTACTATATACCAGGAATTGTGCTCATTGAGTTATGAGAATTCTCCTATCTGACACAGCAACACTATGAAATAAGTATTATTATTTTCTCCATTTTAAAGATCAATTTTCTGAGGCTTAGAGAGATTGAGAGTCTTGCCAAAGTCAACTTGGCTGGGATTGAAGCCATACCTGTTTAACAACAAAGCTTGTATTTTTAGTGACATTGATGTTCTTCTATGACATTCTGCCAATGTTTTATATTCTTATTTCTTTTCAACAAGACTTTTAGCCCTATGCTTTTGGCTAATACTCTTAGGATTTTAAAAATAGTTTATGGGGGTGCCTGAGTGGCTCAGTCGGCTGAACACCAAGCTCTTGATTTCAGCTCAGGTCATGATCTCATGCTTCAGTTCATGAGTTCAAGCCCCAAGTCAGCATAGGGCCTGCTTGGGATTCTCTGTCTCCCTCTCTCTCTGTGTCTCCCCCACTGGATTGCCAGCTCTCTCTCTCTCTCTCTCTCTCTCTCTCTCTCTCTCTCTCTCTCTCTCAAAAATAAATAAATAAATAAATGTTTAAAAATAAAAACATAAAAATAGTTTCTGAAGTTTTATGTAATAAGTACATGACATTAAAGTACTTCTCTTTGGTTCAAACAATGTAATCGTACAGAGACACATCATTGAGTCTGTTCAAAATGGCATGGTTTGTAGGACTGCCCCTGCAGAATTCTTCATGTGATGAACTTGACCCTTCTGCCTTAAATCCATGCATTTCTGGTTGAAGAGAAAATCCTAGGACAGGGGTCTGTGATTGAACTCTCCTCCTCTGACTTAAAAGCCTGTAAGTGCCTTTGTGCATAATGGGCCATATGGGTTTTGCATCTGGTCCTATTGGTGATTTGGGGATTTCCAGGATAATAACGTATCATGAGGTTAGTAAACCTAAAATGTAAGCTGGCTTGAAAATAATGTCCTTAGGAGCCTTCAGCCTTATCACTGACTCCAGTTCCCCATCTAGAAAGTGGAAACCATAATATTTAGCTGTGCCCCAGTGGGACATTGTGAATGGATAATTACAAAGATTCAGCTTATTTAAGTTGTAGATAGTTGCTAAGCATCTTTTTAACCTCTGCTCTGCACGGCCAGAGTGATAGAGGCAATGAGCTAATGGGTTTCTTCCATTCTAAGTGCTTGATCTTTAGAGTCTGAACTTTTGCACAAAAGGGTACTTGGTGAAAATCAAGTAGAATGGAATGTGTTACTAAAACAAAAAGGGCTGATTGGTTCAAAATAGGGCATTTGCCATTGAATATCCACTACAGTAGGCCTTACACAGTCTTTCCCCAGCTTCCTAGCACCCATTTTTCATTTACTCCACATCAACCAGAATGGGCTCTTTGCTGTTCCTCAAATGGCAAAGCCCTGCTATTTTTCCTGGTAAGTTCTTCCCCACAATATCCACAGTGTTGGCTCACTGACTCAAGGTCTCTGCTCACCTGTCATCTGGACAGAGATGACCTCCATAGGCACCCCATCTAAAAAGCCCCATTCCATTATCTTTTGCCCCTTACAATCCCTCCAGGCTTCCACTCCCAGTTTTTAGCCTGTTAGCTATTTACTTATAAACTTAATTTACTATATAAACACCAAAAGAGAGGGCAACAGAAACATGTGTCTTTGATCTAGCATTAGTTTTATCATGTAATTTTATTATCATACACATATGAACTCATTTTAAACTTTCTGTGGGATGCATAAACTAGTGTAGACTGAAGTTCTGAAAGACCTGAGTTCTAATCTGAATAAGACATTTACCAACTGAATGTTGTTTGTACTATAAATTCAGGGATAGTAATGCCTACTTACATATTTTTTTCTCTTGTGAGTTAATTAAGATCATTCTAAGACATCTAAGAAAATTACTAAGGTATACCAGGATCTAATATGTGTTAGTTTTCCTTCTTCAATGAGCAAGATACATAAATCTTTATTTACCCTGGGAATAAGCCAAATGTTTCAAATATCTACTATTTTCTCCTTTCAATGACTTGCTAAGTCACTTCTAGATACTCTGAAGATATTTCTGCTGTTGATGAAGCTCGAAAGTCCCCTTCTTCCAGCTACGCCTTACTCATTCTTGTGGCTCTTTTTGTACCTTTTCAGTACTTTAACTTTATTACTTGATCTTCTTGTCTCCCAACAATCGCATCAGTGTTGGTGTTTCTAAGGATTCTGTTCTTGTTCTTTTACTCCCCCTGTTCCATAAATGTTCTCCAAGTGATTTTGGACATTGTCTTCTTTTTACTGTAATCCACATGCTAATGACCCCCAGCCCAGCCCTCTCCTCTAAGACTTGGGCTCCTATTTTCAATCAGTGCCCTGCCAGCTTTCTTTTGATTATGCCTCTCCTAATGTTGAAAAGTGGAAAAGCTGCTACCCCCTAGTGAAGTTGGTCTTTTTGCCATATTTGCCTGAGAGCTGGATTGGGGGGAAGTAGGAAAAGGGAGAAGACAGAGCTGAGTTCAAGTTACTAGTTAATGTGGCAGCAACAAATGAGAGGACGGGGTGGCAGAAATGTCTTGACTCTCAAATATGGTGTTGTTTACACAGACAAGTGACTTTACAGAGAAGCCTGGCAGATGCTACCTTAAGTTAGCTTTAAGTTAACATCAACAGAGATTTTCAAATCAAACTTGATAGGACACAATGAAAAGAATACATTATCCTTTGCTATGTTTGCTTCTCAGATGCATAACCCGAGTCAAATCATATAAAGACATGAGATAAAGCAACATGAAGAGATAACTGGCTGGCAATATTCGAAAGCATCAAAGTTGAAGAACGATCAAAAAAGAGACATAATTAATTTTAAAGCATGATTTTGATCTGAATCGTTTTGCTAGAAAGAATGCTGTTGAAGTCATATTTCCTTTGTAGACCTCAGTTTTTCCTTCTGTAAAATGAATAATTTGAGTTGTTTTTCAAAAATGACATCTGATCTTTATCAAGTACTTAGTTTACCTTGGTTCCATGTGTGTGCGCGTGCACACACACACACACACACACACCCACAAATGCTATTGGAACAACTGGAAAAATTTGAATTAACTCTGAGGATGATATTGTAGTAATTTATCCATTTTTGTTTCTTACTTTTAATTGGTCATATTGTGATTATATAGGAGAAGTCCCCAATAATAGGAAATACTGTAATAATTGGAATGATGGACACCATATTGACTACTTTTTCTGAAATAGTTTTGGAGAAAAAAGTTATTTGTACTGTACTTGCCGTTTTTGGGTAAAGCTTGGGACTGTTTCAAAGTAAAAATAACTTTAAAAAAATATAGAATTTTTCTAAATGTCAGATACCCATTGGAAGATCAAAGCCATATAGCAACATAATCAGATTTATAACTCTAAATGGTTGCTCTGGTAGCTCTCTGCAAAGTATATATGGAGAGTGAGAGAGTGGAAAGGTTGTAACACTCTTGGAATGTGACTTTTGGGGACAAATACAGTCAGATTCCCTACTGGAAGGACACAGTGCAAGAAAGCAGCCCATCCTCTAGGTTGAAATGGTTCCAGGCCAATCTCTCAAAGTGCCTGGCTCTATCGGGAGTCCCTGAGGAATGCAACCAGATGGAAAGCTACAGCAGCTGCCTACAAAATAGGTGCTACGTAGCTGTAGGGGAAGACGACTTCCTTATATATTTGGGAGATTGAACGGATGGAATCAGTTGAAAGGTTTGATCAAGGAAAAAGAGAGGAATCAAGAATCCCTCATGAGGTTTTAACCTGTAACTCTAGCAATGGCTGAGGGATATTATTTATAGGTGGAGAAGAGGGATGCAGAATCTGGGAAACAAAATCAAGAATTCATATCTTGTTATCAGTAGGCAATTCACTAAGAAGAAACTCAATGATCAATACGTATAGATTAATATTCAACTTCATTAGTACTCAGAAAGTAAGCAAAGCATTCTTGATAAGCAAGATCTTTTTCTTTCAAATTTGATTCCTATTATTGATGTTTTAGGTACAGAGATGGGTTCTTTTTACACTGATAGTAGGCAGATGAATTGGAAAAGTCTCAATGGAGAGAAAACATGACTCTAATATGAATCCAGTAATTCATACTTTCTGAAAAAAAGCAATTCTACTTTTATAAAGTCACCTAAATGAAATTACTAAGCATGTAAAAAAATATTTAGCTATACAGATTTTTCCTCTAATGTAGCTGTAAATACAAAAAAGTATCCAGTACATTATTCCAACTACCCATATAATGGGATGCTATACATTTGCAATAAACAGAGGAGTTGGTCCTGTTTTCTGGAGTTTCCAATGTGTTAATGCAAAAACTGGCCCTGAGGTTCTCAGCCTTAACACCTGTCACTAATGGAAGCCAGGATGAAAAAGTGAGAGAGAACAACTAAGAGCCAGTCAGGTTTTCTTTCAAGAGAGTCATCACCCAGTAGGGACCACAGTAAAAAGTGCTTTCTGAGCTCCTGGAATTGGAACAAAAAGGGTGAAGGGAGGAAGGAGGCTGGTCAGAAGGAGAGAAAGATTACATCTTTTTCCCTTCCCAAGCCGAGTGAGATGGGATGGAAAAAGCTATTTATAGACACCATGGTTTCTGCAAACAAAACAACAAACAACAAAACCCAAAAACACGGGCTAAACACCGTGCCCCAAGCAAGCTATCTATTGAGCTGCAGAAAAATATCATTTGGAGGTGGTCTGCACTCCAAAGAAACTGGGCAAGGAAGATAAATATGGCTCAAACCTATCCTACTGAAGGCGTTATCTTGATAATTTCCACTGTTGGGTGTTTGGGGGGCAGTGGTGTTTTGGGAAAAAATGTAGAAACACCACATGAAGAAGATCCCCCCTACTAAGAAAAAAAAATAACAAGAATTTGGCACCACTAAGATCAACTGTATCTGGTTTCCAAAACATACAGAAAGGTTCAGGTAAATGATTTGGCTTTTAATACTTTTGCCTCCTTCTTCAGTGAGAAGATGCTGACTCTAATAGGTACCCAAATCTTAGTGGTTTAACACACCACAATCTTGTGCAGATCTGAGGGGAAGGGCTCTGCACAATGTACTCATTCCAATCATGGTGGTCTTTGAGGGCCCAGAGGTCTCCCCGGAGCCTCACTCAGAGGGCCTTGTGGAAGGCTGACGTCTCTCTACAAGCAACCCATTGACTGCTCTCAGTCACATGGCCCCGCGGAAAGGGAGGTGATGTCGCCCAGGTTTTTGGCGAGCTGGTTCTGCCTGCCTGCATCCTTCCTCTCTAGCAGGGCCCTGGGATCCAGAGGAGCCACAGACAGCGTAGGGAGTTAGGGAAGAGAAAGGAATAGAAATAGAATGAAAAAAAATTCGAGTTCCTCTTCTCCCATTGAATCTTGGCCATGATCTGGGTGATAACTGGATTTCTAAATAACTGAAAACAAGATAACTGTAAAATAAAAATTAGCTGAAAAAGTTCTGTTATCTCTATGGGGGATGGGAAAGGGAGAGCAGACAGCTTCAAGATGGTGGTTAAAAAACTAGATGTTTCTCCTTTTGAGGCAAGACACTCAACCTAATTAATTAACCTGTTAAGTTGTTCCTTCCATAGGTTGAAATGTAATGCTGCCAACAAAAATTGTTGCATATTTAAATTGTATTTGCATGGGAGAATATTCTTGATGAACTATATTAGAAAACAAGTAATGTTACTTTTGCATAAGTGTGTGCAATTTACATTATAAGCATCAGTGTATGCATATGTGTATGTGTAATTTGCATAGAGAAAAGGGAAAGCATGTCCGTGGGAAGGATAAGACTAGTCATCTCTGGATGGTGGCATTTAAGTAAGCAAATATTCTTCTCTTTAGAATATGTGTTTATTAATTTTTACATACCTGTCATGACTTCAGGAAGGGAAGAATAAAAGTAAGAATGATGTTGTAAAAGAAACATGAACAAGTGAAGTTATAAAAATATGTTTTATGTCTACCTACCATATATGCCTTGATTCTTTAGTATGATTTTTTCAGTCTTAAACACGTGCAACACTAGCAATGATAATAAATAAGCAGAAACCAATAAGGATACTTGCCTTTAGATAAATAACATTTCCCATGAATCTTTTACCTCAACCAATCTCATTATATAGCTTTCATTTTTTATAGTTTCTATTACTCTAGTAAATACGAAATAAGAACTGTGAAACTTATTTAATAACGTGTTTCCGTGGTGGTAGAAAATGGTGTCCCTTACCATTTTGTGTGGGAAATTTGCATTACAAGAAATTGTAGACACCCTTTCCAGCATGTAGGTGGCACACAGAACCAGCCAAGTCCATGGTCTTGGCCAGAGGAAAAGCACTCAGCCTGCCAAGCTTAGCCAACTCTCAGGACTCAATAAATTTCCATAAACACACACTTCTTCAGCCAACGCAAGCTCCTTTGCATGGTCTGTGGTCGGCTCCCAGAGGGCTTACAGCATCAGAACCACTGGTCTCTCAGAATAACACCAATGGGTCCTCAAATATAAATTACAAGTATGGCTGTCCATTCACTGACTTGATCTTGATGTAGTTTTCCTTTTAATGGTAGCCCATGCTTTTATTTGTGTGAGTCTGTCTTACTCATTGCACAGACTATGGAGAGATTTTACCAGATAAGATTTAAGAAAGCTGCATTACTACTATGCACTCTAATTCATAATATAAATGCAGTGTGTGTTATGATCAAAAATCAGTTGATTTGCTAATTGATTATTGGCATCCAATGGACATGGGGATAGTGTGCCTTGATTCCATGAAATTCCAACTGGGGAGAAATAATAGTGTATCTATCACATCCTAAGCGCTCCAGTTTTTTATATTTTCACTAGAATGGTATTGTACATTTAAGACATCAGGGTAGATCTAGTTATATCACATCTAAATCTATCTATCTATCTATCTATTCCTGATACTCAGTCAAAGCTAAAGCCATAGATTCCATTATTCCCAGGTATAGTTACTAATTATTTTGTTCATTAAGATTGCATTGAATGTGCATCTTGCTTTAGGTAGTATTGACATTTTAACAATATTTGTTTTTCCAATCCACAAGCATGTGATATTTGTCCATTTCTTTGTGCCTTCTTCAATTTCTTTCATAAGTTTTCTATAATTTTTAGCATACATGTCTTTTACATCTTTGGTTAGGTTTATTCCTGGGCATTTTATGGTTCTTGGTGCAGTTGTAAATGGGATCCGTTTCTTGATTTCTCTTTCTGATGCTTCATTATTGGTGTAGAGAAATGCAGCCGATTTCCACACATTGATTTTATATCCTGTGACTCAGCTGAATTCATGGATCAGTTCTAGCAGCTTATTGGTGGAGTCTTTCAGGTTTTCCATGTAGACCATCATGTCATTTGTGAAAAGTGGAAGTTTGACTTCTTCTTTGCCAATTCAGATGCGTTTTATTTCATTTTGTCTGATTTCTGAGGCTAGGACTTCCAAAACTAAATTAAACAACAGTGGTGAAAGTGGACATCCTTGTCATGTTCCTGATCTCAGGGGGAAATTCTCAGCTTTTTCCCACTGAAGATGATATTAGGTGTGCGTTTTTCATATATGGCTTTTCTGATGTTACAGTATGTTCCTTCTATCCCAACTTTCTTGAAGGTTTTTATTTTGTTCCTTAAAATGAAATATAAATACTACTATACTATTTAAGAGAATTATTTGGTTTATATACATATTTTTATTGTTTATTTATTTTTGAGAGAGAGAGAGAGAGAGAGAGAGAGAGAGAGAGAGAGAGAGCATGAGTGGGGGAGGAACAGAGAGAGACAGACTACCTGGGACAGAGGACTCTGCCCTGACTACAGCAAGTTGATGCAGGGCTCAAATCCACAAACATGAGATCATGACCTGAGTTGCAGTCAGATATTCAACCAACTGAGCCACCTAAGTGCCCCTATCAGGTTTATATTTTTAAGTCCGTTGATAGAGTCACAAACAAAAATATAAGTTCTCTATTTAAAAATCAAAGCTTTGCCAAACTTGGGAAAGTGCGAATTTTCCTGAAATATCAATTTGATATTTCTAAGAAATTTATTTCTGTCAGGACAGCTCTGGGAATGGAACCTCCCTTTTGAAAATATGAAATCAACAGCCTGTCCCTTGCTTCATGCATTGCCATGCCCTGGAAGTCGTCCACACACATCAAATGGTGTTTTAAAAACACTCAGAGAAACCACTGTTTGCAAAACTCAAATCATGAATTTTCTTTTACTGTGACTAATGGCTCTCTAAGTTGCACCCTCAGCTAAATTTAGATTTTATTAAACCTTCAGTTTCCTATCACAGGAACTCAAAATAGTTTATGGTATTATTCTGGAGGCTGGTTGTTACCAACCTCCAGACCTTGTTTAATAGAATATGAACCCATCTTGAAAACCATGAGAGAAAACTGCTTTCAATGGTGAAAAATCACTGGGTTGAATGTTTTTTTAACTACAAGATAGTCCCCAACATGGTACCCGAGTGGGATGTCACCATGATGCTGCTTTATGTCAGTGTCAGCATTGCCTTCTGCACAGCAAAGCTTCACGGAACAGGTGGCATTTGAGTAGGCACTTAACTAGGTGGAGGTATGCTGCAGGAGAACAGAGAGGAGGAATGATCTGATCGGGGAAACAATGTGCAGAACGGTGTAGTTGCTAAGGTGGGTATTGTGTTCCCACCACCATCCGCATCGGACGGTGTGCATGGGGCCAGATGGTGGAGGGTCTTGGAGCCATGCTAAGGGATTTACAATTTATCTATAGGCAGTTGGATGACAAGGAAGGTCATGCATAAGAAGCAATATGAACAGAAGATCAGAGCAGCAAAACTGCGAAGTAAGAGGGTTATTCTGCTCACTATTTGTAAGATGACTTTGAAAGAGGCAAGTCTGGATGTGTGGGAGCCAGTTAGAAAGTTCTAGAAGAATAAAACCGGCCCTGTGTGTTCACACTTAATTGTTTAGGATATGTTTTCACACGTTGTACAGTTAGTTCCCTGGAGTAGCTCACCCCTGAGAAGACAGAGGGGCCAGAGAAGTCTAAAGGCTGGCAGAAGACAGCGGTGGTGGTAGGTAGGTGGCTGTGCTGGGGTTCGAACCTGAGAATCGGCATCAAGTTCCCACTCGGCTCTGGGGTCAGTGTCCAGAACCTGGCACATCCTGGGCAGGCCAGTAGCCTCCAGTTTCTGCATGTCCCTGACTGCCCTGCGTGCCAGGCTGAAGACATGTGGACTTGTGCAAACAAATTGAAAAAACCAATTAGAGTTCTATGTGACAAAAGCAATTTGGGGAGAAGGATAAGCAGTCTGATCATAAATAAATTGAAAATTGGTAGAAGCAGTTTCTATGGTCAGCTCTGCTACTGACTTGCTGTGACTCTGAGTAAATCACTGAATTGTGTGATTTCCCCATGTGGAAAATCAAGCACCAAATGATTTTTGAGGACCCTCTAGCTTCAGAGATTCCGTTTATATTTCAAATTGAAAGTATCTGCCTAAAGGCGCTAATATATTGTTCACAGTTTCCCAATAAACTACTTTCCAGTAAATGAACTGCCTAGCCTAAGGCAATTTGAATAAGAATCTCTCTCTCTCTCCCTCTCCTTCTCTCTCAATCGTTTCTCTCTCTCTCTCTCCCCATTTCCTAATTTTAGATTAATGCTATACTAATTTTATGCTAATTATCCTATCTGTTGCACTGACTTCTGACTTGATTGGTCGTATAAGTCATAATCCCCCACTTGCCCTATTGCCTCAGGTGAATTATGGGACTTTGCACTTGCTGCCTGGGCACATAGGGGAGGGCAGGTCTGTGGCGCCGTTGCGGAGGGCTCCCAGGAGAAGCCATTTCTTGGCACAGTTCCTTTGCGGGGACTGTTGTCTTATCTGCATGGGACAGTTGACTGGTGAAGTCGTGTATTTTGCTGATTGATCTTGCACATATTTTGAAGTCTGTTTATACCTGTCAGTGAGTTTTATAACATCTCCCTTATGTTTTACACCAGCAGTATTAAGTAGAGTTCATGGTGTCCGTTTGCTATTAGGAATAGCGGATGACATTTCTACTCTTTTTTGTCACATAACAATTACTGGCAGGGTTTTAAGGTACCCTTCACAGCGACTAATGAATTACAGTGGGTCAGAGGAAGCCATTCAGATCACACGGTCACATCAATTTGCCAGAAATTTGTTTAAAATGAAACAACCTTGTCATCCCCTCTGATGAGACATGAAAAAAAAAATCTATAAATCCCTCCCAGTGTGTTAACTCAGTGTTTTAAAATGTTTTGCCAGGTACTTAGAAAGTACCTCAATGGCCTTTCTTTCTCTTTGAAGTTGAACTGTCCTTATTGTCATCAGGGTTGTGGAATGAAATCTCTGTTGTTCTCTAAACAATAAAGCCCTTCACTGGAGGAAGCTGCTTCCAATTTAAGGAAAGGTAAATACATTTGGTAATAGCCTACTTACTTCCCTACAGTGTCTACAAAGGACTTGCAAATGAAAATATTTGTTGGCTTTCAATTGAATTCTCCTTGATGCAGACAGTAATAAAACATTTAAAGCACCACAAAAACTAATGCATTAATAAATGGTAATCATTATTACTAATTACTGAAAACATACTTTAAAACTGTGTACAATCACATCATAATAGGAAGGAACTATATTCTGTGACAGAGACTCAGAGTCAACCTTAGCTTCTGTTGTAAATCTGAGTTTATTGGCTTTCTTTTTAATCCTCTAGGGATCATTCTCTGAATCCTATGACTATATTTGGTTCAGTGTGTTTGTAGTTTCATTCAGTTCAAAATACTTCTTTTATTTCCCTTGAGACTTCCCAATTGACCTAAGGAAGATTTAGAGGCATAGCGTTTCGTTTCCAAGAGTTTGGAGATTTTCCTAGCTCTTTCTGTTATTGATGTATAGCTCAGTTCCACTGTGGCCAAGGAGAACCTGGTCTGTCATTTCAATTGTTTTAAATATCCCGAGGTTTGTTTTCTGGCTCAGGGTGTGGTCTACCCTGGTAAATGTGTCAAGGGCACTGGAGCAGAATGTGTATCCCATTGTTGTTTGAAGTGTTCTGGAATTATGGAGCAGTCCTCTTGGTTGGTGGTGCTGTTGGGTCCTTCTCTATCCTTGCTGATTTTCTGTCAACTGTTCTATCACTTGGTTAGAGACAGGTGCTGGTGGCCTCCAACTGGAAGTGTGGATTTGTCAATCTGTCCCCATAATTCTGTCTATCCTGGCCACATTATCATATTTTGCAGCTCCTTTTTGGCACACACTCATTTGGGGTTGCTATGACTCCTTGATGGATCATTCTGTAATGTCCTTTTCTGTCCCTGGCAATTTTCTTTATCCTGAAGTCAATGGTAACTGATTTTAATAGCACTACTTCTGCTTTCCTTTCATTAATGTTTGCATGGTAGATCTTTTTTCATTCCTTTATTTTTAAGCCACCCATGTTATTTATTTGAAGTGGGTTTCTTATAAACACCTTATAGGTTGTGGGTCAAGTTTCTTGGTTTACTTTTAGTGTTCATTTGTTTATTTTGCTTTGCTATTTTTATATATCGAGTTTTGCAAATCTCTCTATTTTATTTGGTATATTTAGGCCATTCAAATATAACGTACCTGTTGATATCTTTGGACTTAAGTCTACCATTTTGTGTTTTGCTTTTGGTTTGTTCTGTCTGTTTTTCATTTATCAGCCTTTCTGGGAGCTAAAGAATTTTTAGAATTTATTTCAATTTATCCATATAGCATTTGGGTAGATCTTCATGTATAACTTTTAGTGGTTGCTCTAGGATTTTATAACTCTAACAATACAGTGTACTTTTGACATTTCTATCAGTTGGAGGAAATATGGAAACTTTACTTATCTTTATGTTACTGTGCTCTTCCCTGTTTTTAATATAACTGTCTTAAATATTTCATGTACATGCTTTGAAACGACATAAGGCAGTCTTCCATTTTGCTTCATCAAATGTAATATAGAAAACCCTAGAGGAGAAGGAAAGTCTGTTGTACTTACCCATATTTGTACTTTGTGCGTTCTTCCTTTCCTTTTGATTCCACAGTTGGTTCTTGGTTGCTTCATTTCAGTTTAGAGAACACCCTTCAGCCATTTCTAGAGGAGCTGTGACACATACTCTGAGTTTTCTCCATCTGCAAGTGTCTGGACTCCCCTTTCAGGACTGAAGGGCATTTTCACTGAATATGGAATTTAAGGTGGAGAGCCCTTTTCTTTCAGCACTTAAAATCCATTGTTTTCATGAGAACATCCCTGTCATTGGCATTCTCTCCCTCCCCCACCCCCCACAGTAAGATGCTGTTCACTACTTCCAACATTTTTTTTGGTCCCAACTGGTAAAATGTTCCAGATTCTCACAAATTTGACTATGATGTATCTTGAGCTGCATTTCTTCAGGTTCCTATTGTATATGGTTCTCACATTTCTTGAATACATAGATTTATGTCTTTGGCCAAATTTGGAAACTAGGTGGCCATTATTTATCAGCTACTTTTCCATTCGTGCCCCTCCCCCCATCTCCATCCAGGACTCCCATGGCACGTGGTCTAGGTCTTGTGCTGTAAGCACCTTGCCATTCATCCTCTGTGTGTTTTCTTCAGTCAACTTCCATCTTTTTTTTTTACATAACAGCAACATATAGTATTCTGTCTTCAAGTTCACTGGTTTCCTTCTGTTACTCCATTCTATTTTTGAACTGATCCATTGAGCTTTTTGTCTCAGTTACTATATTTTACAGTTCTAAAATTTCCATTTGTTTCATCTCTGTATCTTCTCTTTCCTTTCTGAAATCTCCTATCTTTTTTTTTTCATTTGTGCTTACAGTATGAAAGCATTTCAGTTGTGTCTTCTTTTAATTGCTTGTCAAGTAATTCTAGCACCTAGATGGTGTTTAGAATCTTTTGGTTGATTTTCTCATTTAAATTAAGTTGTTCCTGGTTCTATGATGAGTGACTTTCAAGGGAACCAGGACACAGTGAGTATTATATTGGGATACTCTGGGTCTTATATTCATTGTCTCCTTTAGCTGGTCTCTCCTCACACCCCTCAGCCAGGAGAAAGGAGAAATACCTCTTTATTGTCAGAAGGGATTGGAAATCCAGATTCACCATTCAGAGTCTGTTAACACTGGGGGAGTGTTACTCCATTTCCCTATTAGACCCTCAGTGTCTGAGAGGGATGGGGGCACCTGGTTAATGCTCCATGCTTGGCTACTAACATTAAGGGGGGTGGAGGAGTTGGCCTCATTACTGCCAGGCCCTAGTCCTTCGGTATAGAACCCAGCCGGGAGGTGTGGGGCATCTCATTACTGCTGGGGAGGGCTGGAAGTCCAAGATCTCCATGTGAAGGCACGTTTTTATTGTCCTGATGATACTATCCAGTGTGGAGCTGGGAACCTGGAGAAATCAGAAGTCTAAGCTCCTTATTCCCTTTGATGCTAGTGGTTAAATGAAACCTAATTTTTCTGGTATTTGCTGGAGTAGAGAGATTATCATCTAAAATGGTCTTCCTTCCCAGGACATTCTTTTCTAGATCCTTGAGCCAGAGACAGCAAGCTTTTCTGACTGTGCGCATTGAGGTTTCTGTTTTGCTGGTAGAATTCTTCAGCCTCACAAGTGGTTTATATGAGCCCAAAGGAAACCCAAGAACTCATTTAAACTCCTTTCTTGAGTTTCAAGGTCACTAGTTGGTCTGCCTTCTTCTAACTTTCAGAGTTTCCTTGTGTTTGTTTTATCTATAAGGGTCAGACTCTATTTAAGTGATTAGCAGGGGGAAGAGGAGGAAGAGTTTCATTGTTACCAAAGTAGAGGTCTCCTATATGATCATCTAAAAAAGAATATGTCTACAAGGCATGGCATTCCCATTAATTTATTAAAAAGGGAGAATGTCTATTTGTTGACAATTCAGTAAGCTCATGGTGTTATCTGCCCACAGCCAGCAGTGAAGATGGAGTAACAAGACCCTTGAGAGCCTGGGGTTGCGTTGTTGCTAAGGGATAGCCAGTGTTTATAGGGACTGAGTCACAGAGGAAATGAATTGGAGACCTGTTGCATTAGAATAATGGGCTCACATCACCCCCACAAATACGCACCCTCATGTTCCATGAGGGTAAACATGACTGATGTCACATTAAGAAGTGTGAAGAAAAGAGATTCCATTTTTGACCAAGACATTATGATGGTGATAATGATTATGATTACATTTGGATGATCTCCCACTTGTTCTGAAACCACTTCTAGTAACTTCCAATATTATGACCAAACTAAAACTGTACCCAGTTGTGACACTCACTGTGAACCACACTCTGCTGTGCTATTCTTGCTCAGATAACAATCTAATTCATGTTGTTTCATACTTGAAGGCAGAAGTGTACAGTTTGTGTGGCATCAACATTTTAGCTCACTTCCTTTAATGAAAAAAAGGTTGATGTAATTTGGAGACTTCAACATTGAAATAGCTAGCATAAGTGTTATTTATACTAGAGGAATGTTGGTTTCATCAAGAATAATTGAATATTTAGGTTTTGTGCATTAACATTCAATATTCATGATCTAGAGGCTTTTGGTTCACTGAGTTCCTGTGGTTTCTTTGTATCACTATTGATAAGCCTATTTCCTTGGGCAAAATTGACAAGAATTGAAGAAAGCTTTCAAAGAAGTGTTACTTTATTTACCTAACTTGGAAGACAGATGGTAAACCAAATCATAAAACTCTTTTGTTTTAGAGTTAGGAGGATCTTATGGGATCCAAACCATTCCACTAACATAAGATAGATAACCAATTTTTATTTTTATATTCACTTCCTGAGAGGATGAGTTCAAAAATTTAGGGGCAATGGGGGGGGGGTCAGTCAGTTAAGGGTCTGACTTTGGCTCAGGTCATGATCTCACAGTTAATGAGTTCAAGTTCCATGTCAGGCTCTGTGCTGACAGCTCGGAGCCTGGACCTTACTTCAGATTCTGTGTCTCCCTGTCTGTCTCCTCTTCCCTGCTCTGTCTCTGTCTCTCACAAAATAAACATTAGAAAATGTAAAAAGGACAGTAATTTAAAAAAGGTTTGTTAAAGTCAAGGTAAACTCTTTAAGTGATTGTCACACAAATTATCTGATTTCTGGCCTCATGTATATGTAGTAAATACCAATACCAAAGTATACAAGACTCAGACAGGGCAATGAGCTGCATTTAGGCAAAAGAGCCAAATTCCTATAGGTCATGGAAAGGGCATGACTCAGGAGAGATGCAGACTTGATTTTGAACTTCCATGGCAGATGTTTGATTTCTTACTTAGCCTCCATCATGTTTGTTGCCTTTGAGTATGTGGATTAAAAGATCACGGATACTAGAGATTTGGGTGATTAGGAATAAGCTTCTTTGGGGGAAGAGCACTGTGAAGCGTTTCCCCCCCTACAGTCTTATTCAACGTTTAGTGGCAACTAATGTAAAGGAAACAACATTTCAAGAGAACAACTTCCTACCCTGCTCTCAAGACTCATTTTACTCAATTAAAGAAAAATCACAGCTGTTCGTCTGCAGCTGTGGCCAGATGCCTTCTGCCAAGTGAGACGGTATCAGGAGGTTAAACTAGATCAAATCATCTGAAGCTTGCTGTGGGAATGAGCAGTACACTTTGCCTTTCCAGAACTCTGTTTGGTCTACCTCATCCTTTTCCAAAGTGGGACTAGAGATTGCAAACACCAGGGTGTGCAGGGTGTCCCTTTCCTAAGCCTTTGGTCAGCACCACTAATAACTGAAGGCTCCACCCATGGTTGTCATCATTGGAAACCTTCTTCTATTTTATTTAAAATTGGATGTAAAGACACTAAAATAAAAACAAATTTATATGTAAACAGTTAGGGAAATATTTCCCTGATGATGACATGATTTGAAATTGATTTTCAAAAACAGTCAAAGCTGAGGGAATAAAAAGTGTCACCAAATAGCTATAGACAAGCTCTTTTTAACAAACGATTGCCTGCAGTTTCTAGATTCTTGGGAAAGTTTAAGAGAGACATCTCCTGGCGAGAAGAGGGTATAGCTTGTTTATCAGATGAATGTTCAGTTTCAGGGAGGTAATAACACAACTATATTTCCATTGCCCTAAGATTTTATACCATAGGCTTCCAACAGGAACATGTTACCATAGTTATGAAGATTCATTTATGAAAATGTGCAAACACCATATGCTCAGAGAAGGCTAAGTTTAATTCAGAAGCTGAATACAGAAACCACTTGGGTAAATCAAACACGTCTTGTTCCACATATATACATAAATCATTTAACCAATGACGGATATTTTTGTGTGAAATGCCAATTTTTATTAGAAATTGTTAAACACTTCTATAAATGCTATATACAAAACCACAGGCACTATTATTTTATATGCTCAAAAACTAATATCTCGTAGAAATTGAGCTAGCACAGCATTATAACATAAAACATTACAGCTTGGTACAGACCGGAATTTGGAAATAGACAAAAAAAAATGAAGTATTGCTTATTGAAGTAATACAGCCAAAAGGCTAGTGGAGATACATAGATGACAACTGAACAGCTTCTAGAACATAATAGAAGCATGAGTTTCAGATCCTGCTCTGCCATGGCTGTGGATAAACAGTGTCAAGAGGTTGAAAGTCATTTAAAACTTACTAGAAGCTGAGTTGCAACAAAGCCTCACCAAGTCCTGATTTACTTAAATAAACTTGGCCTAACTCTCCATGCACATTAGCCTGGGTGTGTGTTGGGGACCTTGTATCAATCCTGTAGATCCACAAGGTACAAATATTGCAGTATTCGCATGGATGCTGGGTCTTAGTTCTGGGCATAGACTGGGGACTTACACCACAGATACTTATTTATCACAGTTTTGAGCCAGAGAAGGGCAAGTTCAAGGTCCTAGATGGCTGAGTTTCCTGTGAGAACCCTCTTCCTGGTTTTCACAAGAGGCCTTCTTACTCACATAGTGGAGAGAGAGAGAAAAATCTTATCTCTTCCTTTATTGCATCCTTCCATGATGGCCCCATCCTCATAACCCGATCTAACCCTAATCACCTCCCAACGGTCTCACCTCCAAATAACATCACACGGGGGAGTAGAATTCCAATATGAATAGTTAACAATACTGTATTGTGACTTAAAAAAGTTGTCAGAGAGTAGATCTCCCGTTTAGTGTGCTTACCACAAAAGAGAAGAGGTGTAGGGAAACTCTTGGGGGTGAGGGGTAGACTTACGACCTTAAGTGTGAAGATGGGTTCACAGGGTCAGGTGGAGGCTTTGTCATTATAGATCAATAAAGCTGTTAATTAAAAAATCATGTTTCTTATTAAGATTATTTAAAGACAGAATGGTAAAGGAGGCTTTATGTATTTGGGATAGTAAGGAGTCAATGTAGAAGTTAAGTAATTAAAATGAAGTTCTTCTTTTAGAAGTTTACTGCAATGCTTGATGACAAAATGACACGAATGCTCTGTTAAGAGCTTGAAGGATCTGAGATCTTAGCTTAATTGCAAGTCAACAAATTATCTTGGGATAGAGAGATAAATGGGAGAGAGATACACAGATAGATACACAGATGATAGATAGATATCAGAATCGTGCTGCTTCTATTGGATATCCCTGTTGGGAGAAGATTATTATGGACCCCTATCCTGTCCTTGTCTTTTCTACATATTTATCAATGACTTGAAAATCACTTATTCTTTATATAAGACATAGCTGAATGTGAGAGAAGAAACGTTGCACAGCTGAGTGAAGATGCCAAATTTTGTACTCAACAATTTTGAACAACAGGGCAAATTGTAAAATATTAAATGTAACGGTCATGAAGAAATGGACATTTGGGTAGA